>NW_026525942.1:300000-526433 GCF_943734725.1 Anopheles marshallii
TAATGGGTAACTGGTAGGTTGTGGGTGGGTGGCTGACACGGGGTGGTGGGTGGTAGGGTTGGTGGTAGGTAATGGGTGACTGGTAGGTTGTGGGTGGGTGGCTGACACGGGGTGGTGGGTGGTAGGTAGGAGGTAGGGTGGGTGGTAGGTAATGGGTGACTGGTAGGTTGTGGGTGGATGGCTGACACGGGGTGATGGGTGGTAGGTGGGAGGTAGGGTGGGTGGTAGGTAATGGTTGACTGGTAGGTTGTGGGTGGGTGGCTGAGGTGGTGGGAGGTAGGGTGGGTGGTAGGTAATGGGTGACTGGTAGGTTATGGGTGGATGGCAGACACGGGGTGGTGGGTGGTAGGTGGGAGGTAGGGTGGGTGGTAGGTAATGGGTGACTGGTAGGTTGTGGGTGGGTGGCTGACACGGGGTGGTGGGTGGTAGGTGGGAGGTAGGGTGGGTGGTAGGTAATGGGTAACTGGTAGGTTGTGGGTGGGTGGCTGACACGGGGTGGTGGGTGGTAGGTGGGAGGTAGGGTGGGTGGTAGGTAATGGGTGACTGGTAGGTTGTGGGTGGATGGCTGACAGGGGGTGGTGGGTGGTAGGTGGGAGGTAGGGTGGGTGGTTGGTAATGGGTGACTGGTAGGTTGTGGGTGGATGGTTGACACGGGGTGGTGGGTGGTAGGTGGGTGGTAGGTGGGAGGTAGGGTTGGTGGTAGTTAATGGGTGACTGGTAGGTTGTGGGTGGGTGGCTGACACGGGGTGCTGGGTGGTAGGTGGGAGGTAGGGTGGGTGGTAGGTAATGGGTGACTGGTAGGTTGTGGGTGGGTGGCTGACACGGGGTGGTGGGTGGTAGGTAGGAGGTAGGGTGGGTGGTAGGTAATGGGTGACTGGTAGGTTGTGGGTGGGTGGCTGACAGGGGGTGGTGGGTGGTAGGTAGGAGGTAGGGTGGGTGGTAGGTAATGGGTTACTGGTAGGTTGTGGGTGGGTGGCTGACACGGGGTGGTGGGTGGTAGGTGGGAGGTAGGGTGGGTGGTAGGTAATGGGTGACTGGTAGGTTGTGGGTGGGAGGCTGACACGGGGTGCTGGGTGGTAGGTGGGAGGTAGGGTGGGTGGTAGGTTATGGGTAACTGGTAGGTTGTGGATGAGAGGCTGACACGGGGTGGAGGATGGTAGGTGGGAGGTAGGGTAGGTGGTAGGTAATGGGTGACTGGTAGGTTGTGGGTGGATGGCTGACACGGGGTGGTGGGTGGTAGGTAGGAGGTAGGGTGGGTGGTAGGTAATGGGTGACTGGTAGGTTGTGGGTGGATGGCTGACACGGGGTGATGGGTGGTAGGTGGGAGGTAGGGTGGGTGGTAGGTAATGGGTTACTGGTAGGTTGTGGGTGGGTGGCTGACACGGGGTGGTGGGTGGTAGGTGGGAGGTAGGGTGGGTGGTAGGTAATGGGTGACTGGTAGGTTGTGGGTGGGTGGCTGACACGGGGTGGTGGGTGGTAGGTGGGAGGTAGGGTGGGTGGTAGGTAATGGGTAACTGGTAGGTTGTGGGTGGGTGGCTGACACGGGGTGGTGGGTGGTAGGGTTGGTGGTAGGTAATGGGTGACTGGTAGGTTGTGGGTGGATGGCTGACACGGGGTGGTGGGTGGTAGGTAGGAGGTAGGGTGGGTGGTAGGTAATGGGTGACTGGTAGGTTGTGGGTGGATGGCTGACACGGGGTGATGGGTGGTAGGTGGGAGGTAGGGTGGGTGGTAGGTAATGGTTGACTGGTAGGTTGTGGGTGGGTGGCTGAGGTGGTGGGAGGTAGGGTGGGTGGTAGGTAATGGGTGACTGGTAGGTTATGGGTGGATGGTAGACACGGGGTGGTGGGTGGTAGGTGGGAGGTAGGGTGGGTGGTAGGTAATGGGTGACTGGTAGGTTGTGGGTGGGTGGCTGACACGGGGTGGTGGGTGGTAGGTGGGAGGTAGGGTGGGTGGTAGGTAATGGGTAACTGGTAGGTTGTGGGTGGGAGGCTGACACGGGGTGGTGGGTGGTAGGTGGGAGGTAGGGTGGGTGGTAGGTAATGGGTGACTGGTAGGTTGTGGGTGGATGGCTGACAGGGGGTGGTGGGTGGTAGGTGGGAGGTAGGGTGGGTGGTTGGTAATGGGTGACTGGTAGGTTGTGGGTGGATGGTTGACACGGGGTGGTGGGTGGTAGGTGGGTGGTAGGTGGGAGGTAGGGTTGGTGGTAGTTAATGGGTGACTGGTAGGTTGTGGGTGGGTGGCTGACACGGGGTGCTGGGTGGTAGGTGGGAGGTAGGGTGGGTGGTAGGTAATGGGTGACTGGTAGGTTGTGGGTGGGTGGCTGACACGGGGTGGTGGGTGGTAGGTAGGAGGTAGGGTGGGTGGTAGGTAATGGGTGACTGGTAGGTTGTGGGTGGGTGGCTGACAGGGGGTGGTGGGTGGTAGGTAGGAGGTAGGGTGGGTGGTAGGTAATGGGTGACTGGTAGGTTGTGGGAGGATGGCTGACACGGGGTGGTGGGCGGTAGGTGGGAGGTAGGGTGGGTGGTAGGTTATGGGTAACTGGTAGGTTGTGGGTGGGTGGCTGACACGGGGTGGTGGGTGGTAGGTGGGAGGTAGGGTGGGTGGTAGGTAATGGGTGACTGGTTGGTTGTGGGTGGATGGCTGACACGGGGTGGTGGGTGGTAGGGTGGGTGGTAGGTAATGGGTGACTGGTAGGTTGTGGGTGGGTGGCTGACACGGGGTGGTGGGTGGTAGGTGGGAGGTAGGGTGGGTGGTAGGTAATGGTGACTGGTAGGTTGTGGGTGGGTGGCTGAGGTGGTGGGAGGTAGGGTGGGTGGTAGGTAATGGGTGACTGGTAGGTTGTGGGTGGGTGGCTGACAGGGGGTGGTGGGTGGTAGGTGGGAGGTAGGGTGGGTGGTAGGTTATGGGTAACTGGTAGGTTGTGGGTGAGAGGCTGACACGGGGTGGAGGATGGTAGGTGGGAGGTAGGGTGGGTGGTAGGTAATGGGTGACTGGTAGGTTGTGGGTGGATGGCTGACACGGGGTGGTGGGTGGTAGGTAGGAGGTAGGGTGGGTGGTAGGTAATGGGTGACTGGTAGGTTGTGGGTGGGTGGCTGACACGGGGTGGTGGGTGGTAGGTAGGAGGTAGGGTGGGTGGTAGGTAATGGGTTACTGGTAGGTTGTGGGTGGGTTGCTGACACGGGGTGGTGGGTGGTAGGTGGGAGGTAGGGTGGGTGGTAGGTAATGGGTGACTGGTTGGTTGTGGGTGGGAGGCTGACACGGGGTGGTGGGTGGTAGGTGGGAGGTAGGGTGGGTGGTAGGTTATGGGTAACTGGTAGGTTGTGGGTGAGAGGCTGACACGGGGTGGAGGATGGTAGGTGGGAGGTAGGGTAGGTGGTAGGTAATGGGTGACTGGTAGGTTGTGGGTGGATGGCTGACACGGGGTGGTGGGTGGTAGGTAGGAGGTAGGGTGGGTGGTAGGTAATGGGTGACTGGTAGGTTGTGGGTGGGTGGCTGACACGGGGTGGTGGGTGGTAGGTAGGAGGTAGGGTGGGTGGTAGGTAATGGGATACTGGTAGGTTGTGGGTGGGTGGCTGACACGGGGTGGTGGGTGGTAGGTGGGAGGTAGGGTGGGTGGTAGGTAATGGGTGACTGGTAGGTTGTGGGTGGGAGGCTGACACGGGGTGGTGGGTGGTAGGTGGGAGGTAGGGTGGGTGGTAGGTAATGGGTGACTGGTAGGTTGTGGGTGGATGGCTGACAGGGGGTGGTGGGTGGTAGGTGGGAGGTAGGGTGGGTGGTAGGTAATGGGTGACTGGTAGGTTGTGGGTGGGTCAGACGCTTGCGAACAGCCGAACGGAGCAGACGTGTCCGCACCCCGCTCCCGCTTTGGTTAAAGAGTTCTACGAAGCTTCTCCTACCTGCGGCCCGCCGTACGGAGGAAATAAGTGGAGTGCTCTGTGCAGTGTAAATCAGCGATAAGAAGAAGAAGAAGTCAGTGCTCGTGCTTGTGTGTGATCGTTCGTACAAAAGGAAGAGCGCAGGGCGGATTTTCTCACTATAGTTTGAGAATTCGCCGGAGAAGGTCGTGCTGTGTGATAGTGCTGTGAAGTGATCGTGTATTCTGTCGTGTGTGTTATTGCCTTCTGCATAACGGTGTTCTGCATGCGCCTTCTGTGTCACGCCGCCGTTTGTTTAATTGTTGTGTTCTTTTAAATATTCTTTAATTAAGTTGCCTTCTGCGACATTTTGCCGACGGCTTTTTGTTAAATTCTCTAATCCTTTCGTCCGTCGGCAAATTTAATCCAAACTTCCATTCCAATTAACGTCTCTAAATTCCATTTCCCCACTTGCGGTTTATTTAAATTGTGATAGTTTTTTAAAAATATTCTTTTATTAAGTTGCCTTCTGCGACATTTTGCCGACGGCTTTTTGTAAAATTTTCATTATTCATCTTTCTCCGTCGGCAAAATAAATCTTTCAATTAATTCGTTTTCCTTTTGCTTTCCTTTTCCAACGGCACTTATTATCGCCTTCTGCGAGTTTATTCCGACGGTTACTTGTTAAATTTAATTTGTTAAATTTAATTAGCTCTCATTCCGTCGGCAAATTAAAATTAGTTTTTCTCTCACTTTCCCGCCGGCATTTTTTGCGCCTTCTGCGACTTTTTCGACGGCTTTTAATCCCGATTTGATTTAAATTTCGATAAAGTCTTTTCCTCTCTAGCCGGCAATTTAATTATTCAGTCCGTTTTTAATTCCGTTAACTTATTTTAATATACTATCGCCGTATAGCTGCTTTCCCTTTTCCGTCGGCATTCCCTCAAACGCCTTCTGCGACTTCCGACGGCTTTTTATTCATTGCTCTATCATTACAACCGCGGCAATTAATTAATTCTTTCGCTCATCCTTAACAATCCTTTTAACCAAATCAAGCAAACTATTTATCTTTTAACCGCCTTCAGCAAAATCGACTTTCTATTAAAATTCACAGCGACAGAATACAGTGATCTCGTGTAACTCAGTGTGTTGTGCAGTGTAGTACAAGTGGGAGGCTTCCGCGTTTGTTGATTACCATTGATTAATTGTCTTCTGCAATTTAATAAGGATTATCGACAAACGGCGTAGAGGCCGCAAATTGGTACGGCCTTCAGCCAAACCAGTCCCATCTTGAAAGTGCAGTGCCGCGTCGACAGCATACAGTAATCTTGTGTAGCGCAGTGTAGTAAAAGTGGGAGGCTTCCGCGTTTGTTGATTACCATTGATTAATTGTCTTCTACAATTTAATACGGATTATCGACAAACGGCGTAGAGGCCACAAATTGGTACGGCCTTCAGCCAAACCAGCCCCATCTTGAAAGTGCAGTGCCGCGTCGACAGCATACAGTGATCTTGTGTAGCGCAGTGTAATAAAAGTGGGAGGCTTCCGCGTTTGTTGATTACCATTGATTAATTGTCTTCTACAATTTAATACGGATTATCGACAAACGGCGTAGAGGCCACAAATTGGTACGGCCTTCAGCCAAACCAGTCCCATCTTTAAAGTGCAGTGCCGTGGTTTTTTGCGTGTGTGTTTGTACTCCAGAGCGCTGTTTCGTCCGACTGCGAGAAGATTTATTCATCGAGCAACGAAGCATCCTCCCAACGCTAACACCTCATCAAACCGGCAAATATTTAGATAATAAGATAGTTTAAATTAATATAGATTATCGTAGACCTTCGAGCAGAATCCTTTTAACCTTGCATGCTAAAGCTTAAAATCTTCCCAAATAATCCCAACCGACCGTTAACGGCTATTCAAACCAGGCACCCCCTTTCAAAATACCACACACACCACAGTTATTTTTTTTTTTCGCACCCTCTGGGCTATTCCAAGACGGGCAATTTTGTATTATTCGTATTTCCCCTCGCACAAACTCCCACAAAAAAATAATTTTACGTAACACACCCCGATTTCACCAATAGCCGTTCAACCCACAATATATTATCCGTTTCCCTTTGGTCAATTTGCCACGTACGCCATAATTATTTTCCGCACCTGCCGGGTTATCCCTATTCTCCATTTAAATTCTACCCCCGACCGCACCGTGTATTACCATTTGCTTTCCCCCGTGTTCGTATTCCTACGCTTACACACTGTACCTGCGGTATATTCCAAACCGAGGCGTAACATAGATAATTATTTTCACACCGGGCAATTCCCATCCTGCATTTAAATTCCACCCGCGATCGCATCGTGTATTTTCCATTGCCGTTCCTCCTATTCCATATTCTTCCCTCGCGCACCTGCGGAATATTACAATTCGAGGCGTAACTGAGTTGGTTATTCCATTCTCCACTTCTCACACTCCCACGTTTAAAATACTTTTACACATACCCGGTTTAACATTTTTCCAAGGCTCCGAAAGTCACGTACACCATAATTCCTCCTCAACAATCTCTCTCTCTTTCTATCCTCCCAAATATTGAAATTTTCTGAATAAACCCATTCATTCCTTGCCAATTAACCGATCTTCATTGTTGCCGACGGCAATTTAATCACCCGATCAATCATTTTTCCGATCATTCTAATTCTTTCTATTTCCCCTTCCTTCTTTGCACTCCAATAAAACTTCCTTTTATACAATTGAATAATACCTTAATTAAATTCCAACACTGTTGTTCATATTTTCCCCAGACGGCCTTTTATCAATCAAATATAACTTTCCCCGACGGCCTTCATTATCCCTGCTCTATTTTATTAGATCGTTGGTCGAATCAAATTATCATTTCTTAATCGTTCTTCTTCTTAATTAAATTCAAATTACTATTGCCGATTAAACTGTATTTCTATTTTATTGATAGAGCTTAAAATCTTCCCAAATAATCCCAACCGACCGTTAACGGCAATTCAAATCAGGCACCCCGCTTTCAAAATACTACACACACCACAGTTATTTTTTTCGCACCCTCTGGGCTATTCCAAGACGGACAATTTTATTATTCCTATTCCCCTTGCACAAACTCCCACAAAATAATAAATTTACGTAACACACCCCGATTTCACCAATAGCCGTTCAACCCACAATATATTATCCATTTCCCTTTGGTTAATTTGCCACGTACGCCATAATTATTTTCCGCACCTGCCGGGTTATCCCTATTCTCCATTTAAATTCTACCCCCGACCGCACCGTGTATTACCATTTGCTTTCCCCCGTGTTCGTATTCCTACGCTTACACACTGTACCTGCGGTATATTCCAAACCGAGGCGTAACATAGATAATTATTTTCACACCGGGCAATTCCCATCCGGCATTTAAATTCCACCCGCGATCGCATCGTGTATTTTCCATTGCCGTTCCTCCTATTCCGTATTCTTCCCTCGCGCACCTGCGGAATATTACAATTCGAGGCGTAACTGAGTTGGTTACTCCATTCTCCACTTCTCACACTCCCACGTTTAAAATACTTTTACACATACCCGGTTTAACATTTTTCCTTGGCTCCAAAGTCACGTACGCCATAATTCCTCCACAACAATCTCTCTCTCTTTCTATCCTCCCAAATACTGATTTTTTTCTGAATAAACCCATTCATTCCTTGCCAATTAACCGATCTTCTTTTTTGCCGACGGCAATTTAAACACCCGATCAATCATTTCCCGATTATTAATCAAACTTCCAATAATTCCTTCTATTGCCCCTTCCTCCTTTGCACTCCAATAAATCTTCCCCTTTATACAATTGAATTAAACCTAAATTAAATTCCAACACTGTTGCTCAATCCTTCCCCAGACGGCCTTTTATCGATCAAATATAACTTTTCCCTGACGGCCTTCATTATTCCAGCTCTATTTTATTTGATCGTTGGTCGAATTAAATAATCATTTCTTAATCGTTCTTCTTCTTAGTAAAAATTCAAATTACTATTGCCGATTAAAATTATAATTTTTACTATCGATAATCAACTTCCCCGACGGCCCTCGTAATCCATTCCATTTCCATCTCTATCCTTACATTTTATTCCTTTATATTCAATCTAATCGAGCAATTTAAATTATAATTACGTTGTCCTCTCGTTTCCCCGACGGCCTTTTGCAAATATTAATTTCACCTAACGGATAATTGCAATTCCTGACCTAGTCTATTAATCAGTTCCATTCCCCGATTATTTTATTCACATTACTCCTAATTATTGCCTTTTATAATTTTATTGCACCCCATCATCACAACGACTTATAAAAACCCTTTATCAAACCTTCCCTTGTAAACCTTGACATCTTCTCTTCATTTAAAATATCAATAAATCCTTCAGCTCATTTATTTCAATCAATCAGAATAAAAAACCAATTAACTTGCTTACTCCTGCACTCAACGGCCTTATCCCTCATAGTGCAACTTTCTACCGACGGCCTTTTTATTTTCTCTGATCTTGTATAACAAATCATTGGCAAATTAACCTTCCCATCCTTAATTAATTCTGTTCTATAAAATCCAATCATTACAAAATATTATTCACTACTATCCTATCATACTCCGACGACCCTCAAATCGCCTCAACAAATTTTCCCCGACGGCCTTGCAATCCTCGGCACGATCACTTTGGTTCCGAATAATTTAATCACCTTTATCTAATTCTAATCTATTTAATTTATTTAATCATTCCTTCGCATTCTTCTTTCCACTTTTAACGACCGCCCCAGTGCACGTACCTATCACACCAGCCAAAGACAATTCCCCGTCGGCCTGATATCGTACATAACATTACCTTTCACTCTCTCCTTTGTCACATAACATACGTTCCTCACAATCGCGCTACCCTTTTTCCTCCTACATACTTTAGCCACGCATAAGAATTCCTTCTCTTCGCACATTCTTTCGCATTCCTCTTTATACTTTTCACGACCGCCCCATCGCACGTACCTATTACACCAGCCAACGACAATCCCCCGTCGGCCTAATATCGTACATAATAGGACTACTCACTCCTTCCTCTTTCACATAACATACGTTCCTACCATCACGCCATCCCCTTTCCTCTTCCTTTAAAATATCAATAAATCCCTCAGCTCATTTATTTCAATCAATCAGAATAAAAAACCAATTAACTTGCTTACTCCTGCACTCAACGGCCTTATCCCTCATAGTGCAACTTTCTACCGACGACCTTTTTATTTTCTCTGATCTTGTATTACAAATCATTGGCAAATTTACCTTCCCATCCTTAATTAATTTTGTTTTATAAAATCCAATCATTACAAAATATTATTCACTACTATCCTATCATACTCCGACGATCCCCAAATCGCCTCAACAAATTTTCCCCGACGGCCTTGTAATCCTCGGCACGATCACTTCCCTTCGGTTCCGAATAATTTAATCATCTTTATCTATCCTAATCTATCTAATTTATTTAATCATTCCCTCGCATTCCTCTTTCCACTTTTAACGACCGCCCCAGTGCACGTACCTATCACACCAGCCAAAGACAATTCCCCGTCGGCCTGATATCGTACATAACATTACCTTTCACGCTCTCCTTTGTCACATAACATACGTTCCTCACAATCGCGCTATCCTTTTTCCTCCTACATACTTTAGCCACGCATAAGAATTCCTTCTCTTCGCACATTCTTTCGCATTCCTCTTTATACTTTAAACGACCGCCCCAGTGCACGTACCTATTACACCAGCCAACGACAATTCCCCGTCGGCCCAATATCGTACATAATAGGACTTCTCACTCTTTCCACTGTCACATAACATACGTTCCCAACATCACACCATCCTCTTTTCTCCTAGCCACCTTTAAACATTTATCAATCCTTTACTTCGCACACATTCTTGCATCGTCTCCTTTCCTCCTTCATCTCGTTAATTTCCCCATCCACGCATTTGTCCTTCCTTCTTTATTGATTCTATCGCCACCGCTTTGCCAATTCTATCCCCAACAAAGAAATTAATCAATTAGTGCAGCCCCGACGGCATTATAATTGCCTATTAATCCTCTCCAGCCGGAATTTATTTAGAAAATTCCGCTTCTCCGATTATTCCTCAAAGTATTTCCCAACCAAATCATTTTAATCTAAACTCCATTCCAAATACTCCAACAGTTGCCTCCGCGATATTCCAATCTTTCACTTTCACCACCTCCCCATTTACCCAAACCAAGGCCATTCTTTCCCCCTCATATCCGATACCACACTCTCTTCAGCTTTAAGGATACTTTCCTACTCTTTTCTTCTCGTCCTTCCAAATTCTCTCCTTTTCACCTAACTCAAATATAACCAATTCTCTTCCTTTATCCTCTCCAAATTCGATACAAAACTCTTTCTTCTTCTAGGTTGTCCGTTCTCTCCTTCATTCCAATATTCTTTTCATTGTCCCTCACCCAATCAAAGGCCTCAATCTCCTCAGAAATTACGGTTCTCCATTTCCTTTTTTCCTCCCTCATATTCTTTTCTTCTCTTCACCCAAACAAGACCTCCCTTTCCTATCCAAATTACGATACTACACTCTTTCCTCGTCCCAGGATTTTCGTTTCTTTATTTCTCCTAGTTCCTGTTTTCTTACTTCTCTTACAGATCCTCTGTCCTTCTTCCCTCTCCAAATTACGATACTACACTCTCCTCTCGTTCCAGGATTTTCGTTTTCTTTATTTCTCCTAGTTCCCGTTTTCTTATTTTCCCTTACAGATCCTTTGTCCTTTTCCTTCTTTCAATTACGATACTACACTCTCCTCTCGTTCCAGGATTTTCGTTTTCTTTATTCTCTCTAGATTCTAGTTCTCCTACTTTCTCCCACAGAATCTCAATCCCCATTCCCTCTCCAAATTCGATACTACACTCTTCTTTCTTTTCAGGTTTTCCGTTCTCATCTACCTTTTCTTTCTTCCTTTCTTCTTTTTCTTTTGCTTCTTTCCCAGACAAGGACCCCTCTTTCCTTCTAAATCACGATACTACACTCCCCTTTTCGTTCCAGGGATTTTATCTTCTTGCTTTCCCCCTTCTCTTTAGCTCTCAATCTCGCACTTCTCACAGAATCTCATTCCGCTCCTAGACAACTAATCATGCCCATAATGACACGCAGCACCTCGCAGTCCCGACTATCGGCGACCATGACATCGCACCGGAAGACCACCCAACGGCTATCTGACCCCCCGAAGATGACAGCCAGACAAGAGACCCTGTTTACTCGGCGAATGACACTAGGCTCTTTGTCGACCGCATCAGCCCCTCCACTCGCGGCTGCTACCGCACCATCGAAAAGAGTTTCGAAGGTTGGAACGGGCTTGACTAGGCGGTCGTCATTGCAGCCGGTCATCGAGGAGTGTGCGAGTCTGTCAGGCGCACCATCGGTCGGGTGCAGCACAGAAACCGTGTCAACTCAGTGTCCAGACGGTGGCAGACCAGCGGAACCGGTGGAGGAGGCGCGCTCACTGTTAACTGGCTTCATGCGTACAATACGAGACGGCCAGAGGACAAAGGGCTTTGCCACTCTGCCACGGGACTGGGAGGATGTCATCGGCTCAGTCCTGGCCGCGCTTGCCAGGATCCAGGGACAATCTGACGAACACCATACGGAAAAACGCGACACAGACACACAGACGGAATCCTCTCACCATCAGGGACAGCAGAGCAAATTTCAGATGTTAAAAATCCTCCTTAAAGCCAACATGAACATCATGGACGACTTGTACGAAGACCTTCCGGACAACCTTCCGGACAAAGCACACAATACACAAGACCAAGCCACCCAAACCGACGGAACAGCCGACGTTGTCCAAACAACGGACAGCCCTCAGCAGGACGCCACAACCAATACTCCTTACACAGAAACACACACCTCTAACACAACAGATACTCCACACACAGAAACACACACCTCTAACACAACCAATACTCCACACACAGAAACACACACCTCTAACACAACCAATACTCCACACACAGAAACACACACCTCTAACACAACCAATACTCCACACACAGAAACACACACCTCTAACACAACAGATACTCCACACACAGAAACACACACCTCTAACACAACCAATACTCCACACACAGAAACACACACCTCTAACACAACCAATACTCCACACACAGAAACACACACCTCTAACACAACAGATACTCCACACACAGAAACACACACCTCTAGCACAACAGATACATCCAAGACTAACAAAAAGAACAACAAACGCAAACGGATACGGAACAAGAACAAGACCACGACCGACAGCAACGGACAAGAGACGGACCAAACCCAGGCACCGGAACCCGGATGGCCAAAGGTTCTGAGCAAAAACGCGAAACGTCGGGCACGAAGGAAGCAGCGGAAGCAGGAGGCAGCGGCACAAGGAGCAGCAAAGCAGCAACAGCAGCAGCCGGAGCACCAGCAGCAACCGAAACAGCCAAAAAAGCACAGAGTACCGGACGCTCTAGAGCTAGAGGCGATTAACGACACCATGCCGGACGAAATAATGCGGACTCTGAAGGAAAAACTCGGCGAGGACAGGCAGGTGGTGGAGCGAGTCAGGATGAACTTCCAAGGGAATCTTCTCCTGGAATTGTCCTGCAAAACGCACACCGAAACGCTTGACATGTGGAGAAAGGTGTCCGCGGCACTCGACGGCAAAGCGAAAGCCCGACCACGGACCCCCATTACACGGCTAACTTGCACTAATATACCGCCAAGCTGCACCAGCGCAGAAATCGCCATGGATCTTAGCACCGCCCTGGGAGTGACGCTGTATGCGGACCAGGTAACGACCGTTAAGTCGAATTACGGTACGTTGGTCGGATTCTTCGGATGCCCGGAAGCGGCGGTGACGGCGGAGGTGCTGGAAAAACAACACGTCGTAGGGCTCAGTCGGTGCTGTAGGCTGAAGAAGGTGGAAACCAAGCGTCAATGCTACCGGTGCTACGAGTACGGCCACACTGCAACGAACTGCCGCGGGAAGGATCGGTCCAGCAGATGCCATCGCTGTGCAGAGCCCAAGCACTCAGGACCATGCAGTAAGGAGCGGAAATGCCTCGTCTGTAAGGGCCCGGAAGCAATCGGGCACTCGTTCGGCCAGCGCAACTGCCGCCACGCAAGAGAAGGGGTAATCAACCGGCCGCGTAATGATTAAAGTTCTTCAGCAGAACCTCAACCACTGCCAGCTGGCCCAGGATATGCTGCTGCAAACGGCCCGGTCAGAAGGCTGCGACATAGTGTTGATCTCGGACCCATACCGGATTCCCGAGAACAACGGCAACTGGGTCGCGGATCCGACGGGCAAAGTGGCAGCAGTATCGACAGGAAAGTACCCCATCCAACGTATCATCGAGAACCGACGGGATTGTTTCGTCGCGGTCGAGATGCGAGGCATCGTTTTTTGCTCCGTCTACCTACCTCCCGTGGGTCCCGATTCGTCTGTAGAGGATTTCCGACGCAAATGGACCGAGATTGCGTCGGTGATACCGCGGAACCGGGACACCGTGATCGGCGGTGATGTCAACGCCTGGTCAGGAGCCTGGGGAATGGAACGCCGAAACAACGATGGAGAACGGGTGCACAGGGGAGCCGTCGTGATGGATGCTGCAGCTTCGCTAGGGCTGGTCCTGTTGAATCAGGGCAACCAACCAACTTGGATTAGCCACAGCGGTCGCAGCTCAATCGTCGATGTATCCTTCTGCAGCCCGTCGCTCGTGGGAGACAACAACTGGCGAGTCTGTGACGAAAATCCGAGCGACCACAACACCATCAAGTTCACGGTCGAGCGGACGACGGCACAGCACAACCTGGGACAGAGCGAACAGCAAGCGACGGAAAGGAGATGGGCGACCCGGTACTTCAACAAAGATCTCTTCGTTGAAATCCTGGGGTCACTGGACATCCACAACCGCACTCTCTTGGCGGACGAGCTGACTCAGGCCATGACAACCGCCTGTGACGCAACGATGCCGAGATTGCCAGCAGCCCGCGGCGGACGACGATCGGTGTACTGGTGGAACGATGAGATCGCCCAGTTACGCCGGGTGTACATCGGGACGCGGAGACGGCTCAGGAGAGCACGGACGGACGAGCAGCGGGAAGAACGGCGGACGGCCTGTACAGCAGCAAGAGCAGCATTGGAGCGAGCGGTCAAGCTGAGCAAGAAGGAGCATGGCGACGAGCTTACTGAGCAACTGGGGCCCCACGGATTCGGGCCTGGTTACAAGATCAGGAAGCAGCAGTGGCAAGGAGCTCGCGTGCCAATGGAACGGGACCCCGCAAAGCTGCAGCACATCGTCGGCGAACTCTTTCCGGAACAACCGCACATGGAGTGGCCCTCAACGACAGGATGGACACAGGACGACACGGAACGGGACCCCGTAACCGAGGGCGAGCTGCTGAGCATTGCAAAATCGCTCAATCCACAGCGGGTCCCCGGAGACGACAACATCCCGAACGTGGCCCTGATAGCGGCGATGACGGCCTTCCCCGGTGTCTTCAGAAGAACGTTCCAGCACTACATCGACTCAGGCCACTTCCCGGACGAATGGAAGAGGCAACGGTTAGTGCTGTTCTCCAAGGCAGGGAAACCACCCGGGGAACCGTCGTCATACCGACCAATCTGCCTGCTGAGCGTCCTCGGGAAAGTATTGGAGCGACTCATACAGCGAAGACTCACGGAGCATCTCGACACGACGGGGGGTCTCTCTGATGCCCAATACGGTTTCCGGAAAGGACGCTCCACCATGGATGCCATTCAGCGGGTTCTCGCCAACGGAAAGGTTGCGCTCGACAAAAAGCGCAAGGGCGACCGACTGTGCGCAATGGTGACCATCGACGTGAAGAACGCCTTCAACACAGCCAATTGGACAGCGATCGGAGAAGCTCTGCAGCGAAGGAACACGCCACCGTACCTCTTGGCAATGCTGCGGAACTACTTCGAGAATCGCACGCTCCACTACGAGACGGATGAAGGACTGGTGTCGTTACCCGTGTCGGCAGGAGTCCCCCAGGGTTCGGTTCTAGGGCCAACACTGTGGAACGTCATGTACGACGACCTTCTCCGGCTGGAGCTGTCTGGGTTGCGCGCGGACATCATTGGGTTTGCTGACGACATGACATTCACCCTTCTTGGGAGGGACATTCAGGACATCAGCGACCATGCTACGAGGAACCTGGAAACGATCGAGCGTTGGATGAGTGGAGTGGGATTGCAGCTGGCCCATCAAAAGACCGGCTACATGATCTTCTGCACCCATCATACCCCGCAGATAGGCCAACTACGAGCGGGGGGACACACGATCGTTTCCACGGAGACGCTCAAATACCTCGGGGTTGAGCTCTGCCGCAAACAGCACCACGGACGACATTTGGAGCAGGTTTGCAGCAAGGCATCTCGTATCACGAATGCCTTGACCGCCCTCATGCCGAACAAGTGTGGCCCAAAAAGCAGCAGACGGAGACCCCTGGTGAACGTCGGGAATAGCATTGTCCGATACGCAGCACCGGCGTGGGGACGACAGCTTCTTCAGAGAGACATTCATCGCACCACAATCCAAAGGACGCACCGCACCGGAGTACTCCGAGTAGCCAGCGCCTTCCAAACGGTTTCCTATGACGCCGCTTGCGTGGTTGCAAGCACCATACCACTAGCCCTCCTCATAGAGGAGGATATCCGCTGCCACGACGAAAAGGCGGCGACGGGAGGTTCAGCACCAGACATACGCAAGAGACAACGCGAGGAAACCATGGAGCGCTGGCAGCAGCAGTGGACAGCCGGCGCAGAGCAGCAGAGTTCGCCAGGTTTGAAGACAAGGGGGCTGATTCCGGACATCTCGTCATGGGTCGGCCGCAAGCACGGAGAGATAGATTTCTATCTTACCCAGGTCCTTACAGGGCATGGGTTCCTCCGGAGCTACTTCGTCAACAAAGGCATCCTGGAGGGCTCGCCTAACTGTTCGGTGTGTGAACACGACGTGGAGGATGTCAACCACGTGATGTTCCACTGTCCACGGTTCGCTCGGACACAACAAGAGATGCAGCAGCAAAGCCACACCCGCTTGACGATGGACAATCTTGCAACGGAAATGTGCGCCAGCCGCAGTACATGGGAAGCAGTCCGGACAGCCGCTCGGACTATCTTCAAAACTCTCCAAGTGAGGTGGAATGAAGAAAGTCCCCCAACGGCACGACGACGACGACAACAACGACGGCGGAACACAAATCGAGCGGAGCAGCAATAGCGACCTCCGCTCACCGCAACAAAAGGCGACGACAATAGACGCAGCGGCAGCAGCGACGAGTAACCAGAGCAGCAGCAGGAGCTAAGGCCCACCCGGGAGTAGCGGCCACGGACGGGTGGACTAGGAGCAGCAGCGGCAGAAGGAAGGCACGAAGCAGCAGCAGCAGCGAAGACAACAAGGAAGGACGACGCAGCAGTGCGTCAACAGATTGGGTGCAACGCACAAACGACCCTGCATGGAGTACTACGCACATCAGCGCATCGGCAGGGGTCGGATCAGGTCGAGGAGTGGTTTAGTGAGGTCACGTCGGCTGCTGGGTTCGCCTCACGGGCCCAGCGGAACCGATGAATCCCACATAACCCATCTAGAGAGGAATTGTCGAGCCGCGACGAATCCCTCTAGGTGGGTACTTTTCGAAGGTTCCCTGCCCGTTAACAAAAAAAAAAAAAAAAAAAAAAAAAAAAAAAAAAAAAAAAAAAAAAAAAAAAAAAAAAAAAAAAAAGGTTGTGGGTGGGTGGCTGACACGGGGTGGTGGGTGGTAGGTGGGAGGTAGGGTGGGTGGTAGGTAATGGGTGACTGGTAGGTTGTGGGTGGATGGCTGACACGGGGTGGTGGGTGGTAGCTGGGAGTTAGGGTGGGTGATAGGTAATGGTTGACTGGTAGGTTGTGGGTGGGTGGCTGAGGTGGTGGGAGGTAGGGTGGGTGGTAGGTAATGGGTGACTGGTAGGTTGTGGGTGGATGGCTGACACGGGGTGGTGGGTGATAGGTGGGAGGTAGGGTGGGTGGTAGGTTATGGGTAACTGGTAGGTTGTGGGTGGGTGGCTGACACGGGGTGGTGGGTGGTAGGTGGGTGGTAGGGTTGGTGGTAGGTAATGGGTGACTGGTAGGTTGTGGGTGGATGGCTGACACGGGGTGGTGGGTGGTAGGTAGGAGGTAGGGTGGGTGGTAGGTAATGGGTGACTGGTAGGTTGTGGGTGGATGGCTGACACGGGGTGGTGGGGGGTAGGTGGGAGGTAGGGTGGGTGGTAGGTAATGGTTGACTGGTAGGTTGTGGGTGGGTGGCTGACACGGGGTGGTGGATGGAAGGTGGGAGGTAGGGTGGGTGGTAGGTTATGGGTGACTGGTAGGTTGTGGGTGGGTGGCTGACACGGGGTGGTGGGTGGTAGGTGGGAGGTAGGGTGGGTGGTAGGTAAGGGTGACTGGTAGGTTGTGGGTGGGTGGTTGACAGGGGTTGGTGGGTGGTAGGTGGGAGGTAGGGTGGGTGGTAGGTTATGGATGACTGGTAGGTTGTGGGTGGGTGGCTGACACGGGGTGGTGGGTGGTAGGTGGGAGGTAGGGTGGGTGGTAGGTAATGGTTGACTGGTAGGTTGTCGGTGAGTGGCTGAGGTGGTGGGAGATAGGGTGGGTGGTAGGTAATGGGTGACTGGTAGGTTGTGGGTGGGTGGCTGACACGGGGTGGTGGGTGGTAGGTGGGAGGTAGGGTGGGTGGTAGGTTAATGGTAACTGGTAGGTTGTGGGTGGATGGCTGACACGGGGTGGTGAGTGGTAGGTGGGAGATAAGGTGGGTGGTAGGTAATGGGTGACTGGTAGGTTGTGTGTGGGTGGCTGACACGGTACTGGTACCAGAGGTGGTGATGGGTGACTGGTAGGTTGTGGGTGGATGGCTGACAGGGGGTGGTGGGTGGTAGGTGGGAGGTAGGGTGGGTGGTAGGATATGGGTAACTGGTAGGTTGTGGGTGAGAGGCTGACACGGGGTGGTGGGTGGTAGGTGGGAGGTAGGGTGGGTGGTAGGTAATGGGTGACTGGTAGGTTGTGGGTGGGTGGCTGACACGGGGTGGTGGGTGGTAGGTAGGAGGTAGGGTGGGTGGTAGGTAATGGGTGACTGGTAGGTTGTGGGTGGGTGGCTGACACGGGGTGGTGGGTGGTAGGTAGGAGGTAGGGTGGGTGGTAGGTAATGGGTTACTGGCAGGTTGTGGGTGGATGGCTGACACGGGGTGGTGGGTGGTAGGTGGGAGGTAGGGTGGGTGGTAGGTAATGGGTGACTGGTAGGTTGTGGGTGGATGGCTAACACGGGGTGGTGGGTGGTAGGTGGGAGGTAGGGTGGGTGGTAGGTAATGGGTGACTGGTAGGTTGTGGGTGGATGGCTGACAGGGGGTGGTGGGTGGTAGGTGGGTGGTAGGGTGGGTGGTAGGTAATGGGTGACTGGTAGGTTGTGGGTGGATGGCTGACACGGGGTGGTGGGTGGTAGGTGGGAGGTAGGGTGGGTGGTAGGTTATGGGTGACTGGTAGGTTGTGGGTGGATGGCTGACACGGGGTGATGGGTGGTAGGTAGGAGGTAGGGTGGGTGGTAGGTAATGGTTGACTGGTAGGTTGTGGGTGGGTGGCTGAGGTGGTGGGAGGTAGGGTGGGTGGTAGGTAATGGGTGACTGGTAGGTTGTGGGTGGGTGGCTGACAGGTGGTGGTGGGTGGTAGGTGGGTGGTAGGGTGGGTGGTAGGTAATGGGTGACTGGTGGAGGTTGTGGGTGGGTGGCTGACAGGGGGTGGTGGGTGGTAGGTAAGAGGTAGGGTGGGTGGTAGGTAATGGTTGACTGGTAGGTTGTGGGTGGGCGGCTGAGGTGGTGGGAGGTAGGGTGGGTGGTAGGTAATGGGTGACTGGTAGGTTGTGGGTGGATGGCTGACACGGGGTGGTGGGTGGTAGGTGGGAGGTAGGGTGGGTGGTAGGTAATGGTTGACTGGTAGGTTGTGGGTGGATGGCTGACAGGGGGTGGTGGGTGTTAGGTGGGAGGTAGGGTGGGTGGTAGGTAATGGGTGACTGGTAGGTTGTGGGTGGATGGCTGACACGGGGTGGTGGGTGGTAGGTGGGAGGTAGGGTGGATGGTAGGTAATGGGTGACTGGTAGGTTGTGGGTGGATGGCTGACACGGGGTGATGGGTGGTAGGTAGGAGGTAGGGTGGGTGGTAGGTAATGGTTGACTGGTAGGTTGTGGGTGGGTGGCTGACACGGGGTGGTGGGTGGTAGGTGGGAGGTAGGGTGGGTGGTAGGTAATGGGTGACTGGTAGGTTGTGGGTGGATGGCTGACACGGGGTGGTGGGTGGTAGGTGGGAGGTAGGGTGGGTGGTAGGTATTGGTGACTGGTAGGTTGTTGGTGGGTGGCTGACACGGGGTGGGTGGTAGGTAGGAAGTAGGATGGGTGGTAGGTAATGGGTGACTGGTAGGTTGTGGGTGGATGGCTGACACGGGGTGGTGGGTGGTAGGTGGGAGGTAGGGTGGGTGGTAGGTAATGGTGACTGGTAGGTTGTTGGTGGGTGGCTGAGGTGGTGGGAGGTAGGTAGGAAGTAGGATGGGTGGTAGGTAATGGGTGACTGGTAGGTTGTGGGTTAATGGCTGACACGGGGTGGTGGGTGGTAGGTGGGAGGTAGGGTGGGTGGTAGGTAATGGTGACTGGTAGGTTGTTGGTGGGTGGCTGAGGTGGTGGGTGGTAGGTAGGAAGTAGGATGGGTGGTAGGTAATGGGTGACTGGTAGGTTGTGGGTGGATGGCTGACACGGGGTGGTGGGTGGTAGGTGGGAGGTAGGGTGGGTGGTAAGTAATGGGTGACTGGTAGGTTGTGGGTGGGTGGCTGACACGGGGTGGTGGGTGGTAGGTGGGAGGTAGGGTAGGTGGTAGGTAATGGGTGACTGGTAGGTTGTGGGTGGATGGCTGAGGTGGTGGGAGGTAGGGTGGGTGGTAGGTAATGGGTGACTGGTAGGTTGTGGGTGGGTGGCTGACAGGGGGTGGTGGGTGGTAGGTGGGAGGTAGGGTGGGTGGTAGGTTATGGGTGACTGGTAGGTTGTGGGTGGATGGCTGACACGGGGTGGTGGGTGGTAGGTGGGAGGTAGGGTGGGTGGTAGGTAATGGTGACTGGTAGGTTGTTGGTGGGTGGCTGAGGTGGTGGGTGGTAGGTAGGAAGTAGGATGGGTGGTAGGTAATGGGTGACTGGTAGGTTGTGGGTGGATGGCAGACACGGGGTGGTGGGTGGTAGGTGGGAGGTAGGGTGGGTGGTAGGTAATGGGTGACTGGTAGGTTGTGGTTGGGTGGCTGACAGGGGGTGGTGGGTGGTAGGTGGGAGGTAGGGTGGGTGGTAGGTAATGGGTGACTGGTAGGTTGTGGGTGGGTGGCTGACAGGGGTTGGTGGGTGGTAGGTGGGAGGTAGGGTGGGTGGTAGGTAATGGGTGACTGGTAGGTTGTGGGTGGGTGGCTGACACGGGGTGGTGGGTGGTAGGTGGGAGGTAGGGTGGGTGGTAGGTAATGGGTGACTGGTAGGTTGTGGGTGGATGGCTGACACGGGGTGGTGGGTGGTAGGTGGGAGGTAGGGTGGGTGGTAGGTAATGGTGACTGGTAGGTTGTTGGTGGGTGGCTGACACGGGGTGGTGGGTGGTAGGTAGGAGGTAGGGTGGGTGGTAGGTAATGGGTGACTGGTAGGTTGTGGGTGGATGGCTGACAGGGGGTGGTGGGTTGTTGGTGAGAGGTAGGGTGGGTGGTAGGTAATGGGTGACTGGTAGGTTGTGGGTGGGTGGCTGACACGGGGTGGTGGGTGGTAGGTAGGAGGTAGGGTGGGTGGTAGGTAATGGATGACTGGTAGGTTGTGGGTGGATGGCTGACAGGGGGTGGTGGGTGGTAGGTGGGAGGTAGGGTGGGTGGTAGGTAATGGGTAACTGGTAGGTTGTGGGTGGGTGGCTGACAGGGGGTGGTGGGTTGTTGGTGGGAGGTAGGGTGGGTGGTAGTTAATGGGTGACTGGTAGGTTGTGGGTGGGTGGCAGACACGTGGTGGGGGGTGGTAGGTGGGAGGTAGGGTGGGTGGTTGGTAATGGGTGACTGGTAGGTTGTGGGTGGATGGCTGACACGGGGTGGTGGGTGGTAGGTGGGAGGTAGGGTGGGTGGTAGGTGGGAGGTAGGGTGACTGGTAGGTAATGGGTGACTGGTAGGTTGTGGGTGGATGGCTGACACGGGGTGGTGGGTGGTAGGTAGGAGGTAGGGTGGGTGGTAGGTGATGGGTGACTGGTAGGTTGTGGGTGGATGGCTGACAGGGGGTGGTGGGTTGTTGGTGGGAGGTAGGGTGGGTGGTAGGTAATGGGTGACTGGTAGGTTGTGGGTGGGTGGCTGACACGGGGTGGTGGGTGGTAGGTGGGAGGTAGGGTGGGTGGTATGTAATGGGTGACTGGTAGGTTGTGGGTGGGCGGCTGACAGGGGGTGGTGGGTGGTAGGTAGGAGGTAGGGTGGGTGGTAGGTTATGGGTGACTGGTAGGTTGTGGGTGGATGGCTGACAGGGGGTGGTGGGTTGTTGGTGGGAGGTAGGGTGGGTGGTAGGTAATGGGTGACTGGTAGGTTGTGGGTGGGTGGCTGACACGGGGTGGTGGGTTGTAGGTGGGAGGTAGGGTGGGTGGTAGGTAATGGGTTACTGGTAGGTTGTGGGCGGATGGCAGACACGGGTTGGTGGGTGGTAGGTGGGAGGTAGGGTGGGTGGTAGGTAATGGATGACTAGTAGGTTGTGGGTGGATGGCTGACAGGGGGTGGTGGGTGGTAGGTGGGAGGTAGGGTGGGTGGTAGGTAATGGGTAACTGGTAGGTTGTGGGTGGGTGGCTGACACGGGGTGGTGGGTTGTAGGTGGGAGGTAGGGTGGGTGGTAGGTAATGGGTTACTGGTAGGTTGTGGGCGGGTGGCAGACACGGGGTGGTGGGTGGTAGGTGGGAGGTAGGGTGGGTGGTAGGTAATGGGTGACTGGTAGGTTGTGGGTGGATGGCTGACACGGGGTGGTGGGTGGTAGGTAGGAGGTAGGGTGGGTGGTAGGTAATGGGTGACTGGTAGGTTGTGGGTGGATGGCTGACAGGGGGTGGTGGGTTGTTGGTGAGAGGTAGGGTGGGTGGTAGGTAATGGGTGACTGGTAGGTTGTGGGTGGGTGGCTGACACGGGGTGGTGGGTGGTAGGTAGGAGGTAGGGTGGGTGGTAGGTAATGGATGACTGGTAGGTTGTGGGTGGATGGCTGACAGGGGGTGGTGGGTGGTAGGTGGGAGGTAGGGTGGGTGGTAGGTAATGGGTAACTGGTAGGTTGTGGGTGGGTGGCTGACAGGGGGTGGTGGGTTGTAGGTGGGAGGTAGGGTGGGTGGTAGGTAATGGGTTACTGGTAGGTTGTGGGCGGGTGGCAGACACGGGGTGGTGGGTGGTAGGTGGGAGGTAGGGTGGGTGGTAGGTAATGGGTGACTGGTAGGTTGTGGGAGGATGGCTGACACGGGGTGGTGGTTGGTAGGTGGGAGGTAGTGTGGGTGGTAGGTAATGGGTGACTGGTAGGTTGTGGGTGGGTGGCTGAGGTGGTGGGAGGTAGGGTGAGTGGTAGGTAATGGGTGACTGGTAGGTTGTGGGTGGATGGCTGACACGGGGTGGTGGGTGGTAGGTAGGAGGTAGGGTGGGTGGTAGGTAATGGGTGACTGGTAGGTTGTGGGTGGATGGCTGACACGGGGTGGTGGGTGGTAGGTGGGAGGTAGGGTGGGTGGTAGGTAATGGGAGACTGGTAGGTTGTGGGTGGATGGCAGACAGGGGGTGGTGGGTGGTAGGTGGGAGGTAGGGTGGGTGGTAGGTAATGGGTGACTGGTAGGTTGTGGGCGGGTGGCAGACACGGGGTGGTGGGTGGTAGGTGGAAGGTAGGGTGGGTGGTAGGTAATGGGTGACTGGTAGGTTGTGGGTGGGAGGCTGACACGGGGTGGGGGGTGGTAGGTGGGAGGTAGGGTGGGTGGTAGGTAATGGGTGACTGGGAGGTTGTGGGTGGATGGCTGACAGGGGGTGGTAGGTGGGAGGTAGGGTGGGTGGTAGGTAATGGGTGACTGGTAGAATGTGGGTGGGTGGCTGAGGTGGTGGGAGGTAGGGTGGGTGGTAGGTAATGGGTGACTGGTAGGTTGTGGGTGGATGGCTGACACGGGGTGGTGGGTGGTAGGTAGCAGGTAGGGTGGGTGGTAGGTAATGGGTGACTGGTAGGTTGTGGGTGGATGGCTGACATGGGGTGGTGGGTGGTAGGTAGGAGGTAGGGTGGGTGGTAGGTAATGGGAGACTGGTAGGTTGTGGGCGGATGGCAGACAGGGGGTGGTGGGTGGTAGGTAGCAGGTAGGGTGGGTGGTAGGTAATGGGTGACTGGTAGGTTGTGGGTGGATGGCTGACATGGGGTGGTGGGTGGTAGGTAGGAGGTAGGGTGGGTGGTAGGTAATGGGTGACTGGTAGGTTGTGGGTGAGAGGCTGACACGGGGTGGTGGGTGGTAGGTGGGAGGTAGGGTGGGTGGTAGGTAATGGGTGACTGGTAGGTTGTGGGCGGGTGGCAGACACGGGGTGGTGGGTGGTAGGTGGGAGGTAGGGTGGGTGGTAGGTAATGGGTGACTGGTAGGTTGTGGGTGGGAGGCTGACACGGGGTGGGGGGTGGTAGGTGGGAGGTAGGGTGGGTGGTAGGTAATGGGTGACTGGGAGGTTGTGGGTGGATGGCTGACACGGGGTGGTGGGTGGTAGGTGGGAGGTAGGGTGGGTGGTAGGTAATGGGTGACTGGTAGGTTGTGGGTGGATGGCCGACACGGGGTGGTGGGTGGTAGGTAGGAGGTAGGGTGGGTGGTAGGTAATGGGTGACTGGTAGGTTGTGGGTGGATGGCTGACAGGGGGTGGTGGGTGGTAGGTGGGAGGTAGGGTGGGTGGTAGGTAATGGGTGACTGGTAGGTTGTGGGTGGGTGGCTGACACGGGGTGGTGGGTGGTAGGTGGGAGGTAGGGTGGGTGGTATGTAATGGGTGACTGGTAGGTTGTGGGAGGGTGGCTGACAGGGGGTGGTGGGTGGTAGGTAGGAGGTAGGGTGGGTGGTAGGTTATGAGTAACTGGTAGGTTGTGGGCGGGTGGCTGACACGGGGTGTTGGGTTGTAGGTGGGAGGTAGGGTGGGTGCTAGGTAATGGGTGACTGGTAGGTTGTGGGCGGGTGGCAGACACGGGGTGGTGGGTGGTAGTTGGGAGGTAGGGTGGGTGGTAGGTAATGGGTGACTGGTAGGTTGTGGGTGGGTGGCTGACACGGGGTGGTGCGTGGTAGGTGGGAGGTAGGGTGGGTGGTAGGTTATGGGTGACTGGTAGGTTGTGGGTGGATGGCTGACATGGGGTGGTAGGTGGAAGGTGGGAGGTAGGGTGGGTGGTAGGTAATGGGTGACTGGTAGGTTGTGGGTGGATGGCAGACACGGGTAGGTGGGTGGTAGGTAGGTGGTAGGGTGGGTGGTAGGTAATGGGTGACTGGTAGGTTGTGGGTGGATGGCTGACACGGGGTGGTGGGTGGTAGGTAGGAGGTAGGGTGGGTGGTAGGTAATGGGTTACTGGTAGGTTGTGGGTTGGTGGCTGACACGGGGTGGTGGGTGGTAGGTGGGAGGTAGGGTGGGTGGTAGGTAATGGGTGACTGGTAGGTTGTGGGTGGATGGCTGACAGGGGGTGGTGGGTTGTTGGTGGGAGGTAGGGTGGGTGGTAGGTAATGGGTGACTGGTAGGTTGTGGGTGGGTGGCTGACACGGGGTGGTGGGTTGTAGGTGGGAGGTAGGGTGGGTGGTAGGTAATGGGTTACTGGTAGGTTGTGGGCGGGTGGCAGACACGGGTTGGTGGGTGGTAGGTGGGAGGTAGGGTGGGTGGTAGGTAATGGATGACTGGTAGGTTGTGGGTGGATGGCTGACAGGGGGTGGTGGGTGGTAGGTGGGAGGTAGGGTGGGTGGTAGGTAATGGGTAACTGGTAGGTTGTGGGTGGGTGGCTGACACGGGGTGGTGGGTTGTAGGTGGGAGGTAGGGTGGGTGGTAGGTAATGGGTTACTGGTAGGTTGTGGGCGGGTGGCAGACACGGGGTGGTGGGTGGTAGGTGGGAGGTAGGGTGGGTGGTAGGTAATGGGTGACTGGTAGGTTGTGGGTGGATGGCTGACACGGGGTGGTGGGTGGTAGGTAGGAGGTAGGGTGGGTGGTAGGTAATGGGTGACTGGTAGGTTGTGGGTGGATGGCTGACAGGGGGTGGTGGGTTGTTGGTGGGAGGTAGGGTGGGTGGTAGGTAATGGGTGACTGGTAGGTTGTGGGTGGGTGGCTGACACGGGGTGGTGGGTGGTAGGTAGGAGGTAGGGTGGGTGGTAGGTAATGGATGACTGGTAGGTTGTGGGTGGATGGCTGACAGGGGGTGGTGGGTGGTAGGTGGGAGGTAGGGTGGGTGGTAGGTAATGGGTAACTGGTAGGTTGTGGGTGGGTGGCTGACAGGGGGTGGTGGGTTGTAGGTGGGAGGTAGGGTGGGTGGTAGGTAATGGGTTACTGGTAGGTTGTGGGCGGGTGGCAGACACGGGGTGGTGGGTGGTAGGTGGGAGGTAGGGTGGGTGGTAGGTAATGGGTGACTGGTAGGTTGTGGGAGGATGGCTGACACGGGGTGGTGGTTGGTAGGTGGGAGGTAGTGTGGGTGGTAGGTAATGGGTGACTGGTAGGTTGTGGGTGGGTGGCTGAGGTGGTGGGAGGTAGGGTGAGTGGTAGGTAATGGGTGACTGGTAGGTTGTGGGTGGATGGCTGACACGGGGTGGTGGGTGGTAGGTAGGAGGTAGGGTGGGTGGTAGGTAATGGGTGACTGGTAGGTTGTGGGTGGATGGCTGACACGGGGTGGTGGGTGGTAGGTGGGAGGTAGGGTGGGTGGTAGGTAATGGGAGACTGGTAGGTTGTGGGTGGATGGCAGACAGGGGGTGGTGGGTGGTAGGTGGGAGGTAGGGTGGGTGGTAGGTAATGGGTGACTGGTAGGTTGTGGGCGGGTGGCAGACACGGGGTGGTGGGTGGTAGGTGGAAGGTAGGGTGGGTGGTAGGTAATGGGTGACTGGTAGGTTGTGGGTGGGAGGCTGACACGGGGTGGGGGGTGGTAGGTGGGAGGTAGGGTGGGTGGTAGGTAATGGGTGACTGGGAGGTTGTGGGTGGATGGCTGACAGGGGGTGGTAGGTGGGAGGTAGGGTGGGTGGTAGGTAATGGGTGACTGGTAGGTTGTGGGTGGGTGGCTGAGGTGGTGGGAGGTAGGGTGGGTGGTAGGTAATGGGTGACTGGTAGGTTGTGGGTGGATGGCTGACACGGGGTGGTGGGTGGTAGGTAGCAGGTAGGGTGGGTGGTAGGTAATGGGTGACTGGTAGGTTGTGGGTGGATGGCTGACATGGGGTGGTGGGTGGTAGGTAGGAGGTAGGGTGGGTGGTAGGTAATGGGAGACTGGTAGGTTGTGGGCGGATGGCAGACAGGGGGTGGTGGGTGGTAGGTAGCAGGTAGGGTGGGTGGTAGGTAATGGGTGACTGGTAGGTTGTGGGTGGAAGGCTGACATGGGGTGGTGGGTGGTAGGTAGGAGGTAGGGTGGGTGGTAGGTAATGGGTGACTGGTAGGTTGTGGGTGAGAGGCTGACACGGGGTGGTGGGTGGTAGGTGGGAGGTAGGGTGGGTGGTAGGTAATGGGTGACTGGTAGGTTGTGGGCGGGTGGCAGACACGGGGTGGTGGGTGGTAGGTGGAAGGTAGGGTGGGTGGTAGGTAATGGGTGACTGGTAGGTTGTGGGTGGGAGGCTGACACGGGGTGGGGGGTGGTAGGTGGGAGGTAGGGTGGGTGGTAGGTAATGGGTGACTGGGAGGTTGTGGGTGGATGGCTGACACGGGGTGGTGGGTGGTAGGTGGGAGGTAGGGTGGGTGGTAGGTAATGGGTGACTGGTAGGTTGTGGGTGGATGGCCGACACGGGGTGGTGGGTGGTAGGTAGGAGGTAGGGTGGGTGGTAGGTAATGGGTGACTGGTAGGTTGTGGGTGGATGGCTGACAGGGGGTGGTGGGTGGTAGGTGGGAGGTAGGGTGGGTGGTAGGTAATGGGTGACTGGTAGGTTGTGGGTGGGTGGCTGACACGGGGTGGTGGGTGGTAGGTGGGAGGTAGGGTGGGTGGTATGTAATGGGTGACTGGTAGGTTGTGGGAGGGTGGCTGACAGGGGGTGGTGGGTGGTAGGTAGGAGGTAGGGTGGGTGGTAGGTTATGAGTAACTGGTAGGTTGTGGGCGGGTGGCTGACACGGGGTGTTGGGTTGTAGGTGGGAGGTAGGGTGGGTGCTAGGTAATGGGTGACTGGTAGGTTGTGGGCGGGTGGCAGACACGGGGTGGTGGGTGGTAGTTGGGAGGTAGGGTGGGTGGTAGGTAATGGGTGACTGGTAGGTTGTGGGTGGGTGGCTGACACGGGGTGGTGCGTGGTAGGTGGGAGGTAGGGTGGGTGGTAGGTAATGGGTGACTGGTAGGTTGTGGGTGGGTGGCTGACACGGGGTGGGGGGTGGTAGGTGGGTGGTAGGGTGGGTGGTAGGTAATGGGTGACTGGTAGGTTGTGGGTGGATGGCTGACACGGGGTGGTGGGTGGTAGGTGGGAGGTAGGGTGGGTGGTAGGTAATGGGTGACTGGTAGGTTGTGGGTGGATGGCTGACACGGGGTGGTGGGTGGTAGGTAGGAGGTAGGGTGGGTGGTAGGTAATGGGTGACTGGTAGGTTGTGGGTGGATGGCTGACAGGGGGTGGTGGGTGGTAGGTAGGAGGTAGGGTGGGTGGTAGGTAATGGGTGACTGGTAGGTTGTGGGTGGGTGGCTGACACGGGGTGGTGGGAGGTAGGTGGGAGGTAGGGTGGGTGGTATGTAATGGGTGACTGGTAGGTTGTGGGTGGGCGGCTGACAGGGGGTGGTGGGTGGTAGGTAGGAGGTAGGGTGGGTGGTAGGTTATGGGTGACTGGTAGTTTGTGGGTGGGTGGCTGACACGGGGTGGTGGGTTGTAGGTGGGAGGTAGGGTGGGTGGTAGGTAATGGGTTACTGGTAGGTTGTGGGCGGGTGGCAGACACGGGTTGGTGGGTGGTAGGTGGGAGGTAGGGTGGGTGGTAGGTAATGGGTGACTGGTAGGTTGTGGGTGGGTGGCTGACACGGGGTGGGGGGTGGTAGGTGGGAGGTAGGGTGGGTGGTAGGTAATGGGTGACTGGTAGGTTGTGGGTGGGTGGCTGACACGGGGTGGTGGGTGGTAGGTGGGAGGTAGGGTGGGTGGTAGGTAATGGGTGACTGGTAGGTTGTGGGTGGATGGCTGACACGGGGTGGTGGGTGGTAGGTAGGAGGTAGGGTGGGTGGTAGGTAATGGGTGACTGGTAGGTTGTGGGTGGATGGCTGACAGGGGGTGGTGGGTTGTTGGTGGGCGGTAGGGTGGGTGGTAGGTAATGGGTGACTGGTAGGTTGTGGGTGGGTGGCTGACACGGGGAGGTGGGTGGTAGGTAGGAGGTAGGGTGGGTGGTAGGTAATGGATGACTGGTAGGTTGTGGGTGGGTGGCTGACAGGGGGTGGTGGGTGGTAGGTGGGAGGTAGGGTGGGTGGTAGGTTATGGGTAACTGGTAGGTTGTGGGTGGGTGGCTGACACGGGGTGGTGGGTTGTAGGTGGGAGGTAGGGTGGGTGGTAGGTAATGGGTTACTGGTAGGTTATGGTCGGGTGGCAGACACGGGGTGGTGGGTGGTAGGTGGGAGGTAGGGTGGGTGGTAGGTAATGGGTGACTGGTAGGTTGTGGGAGGATGGCTGACACGGGGTGGTGGTTGGTAGGTAAGAGGTAGTGTGGGTGGTAGGTAATGGGTGACTGGTAGGTTGTGGGTGGGTGGCTGAAGTGGTGGGAGGTAGGGTGGGTGGTAGGTAATGGGTGACTGGTAGGTTGTGGGTGGATGGCTGACACGGGGTGGTGGGTGGTAGGTAGGAGGTAGGGTGGGTGGTAGGTAATGGGTGACTGGTAGGTTGTGGGTGGATGGCTGACACGGGGTGGTGGGTGGTAGGTGGGAGGTAGGGTGGATGGTAGGTAATGGGTGACTGGTAGGTTGTGGGTGGATGGCAGACAGGGGGTGGTGGGTGGTAGGTGGGAGGTAGGGTGGGTGGTAGGTAATGGGTGACTGGTAGGTTGTGGGTGGATGGCTGACATGGGGTGGTAGGTGGAAGGTAGGGTGGGTGGTAGGTAATGGGTGACTGGTAGGTTGTGGGTGGGTGGCTGAGGTGGTGGGAGGTAGGGTGGGTGGTAGGTAATGGGTGACTGGTAGGTTGTGGGTGGATGGCTGACACGGGGTGGTGGGTGGTAGGTAGGAGGTAGGGTGGGTGGTAGGTAATGGGTGACTGGTAGGTTGTGGGTGGATGGCTGACATGGGGTGGTGGGTGGTAGGTAGGAGGTAGGGTGGGTGGTAGGTAATGGGTGACTGGTAGGTTGTGGGTGGATGGCTGACACGGGGTGGTGGGAGGTAGGGTGGGTGGTAGGTAATGGGTGACTGGTAGGTTGTGGGAGGACGGCTGACACGGGGTGGTTTGTGGTAGGTGGGAGGTAGGGTGGGTGGTAGGTAATGGGTGACTGGTAGGTTGTGGGTGGGTGGCTGAGGTGGTGGGAGGTAGGGTGGGTGGTAGGTAATGGGTGACTGGTAGGTTGTGGGTGGGTGGTTGACACGGGGTGGTGGGTGGTAGGTAGGAGGTAGGGTGGGTGGTATGTAATGGGTGACTGGTAGGTTGTGGGTGGATGGCTGACACGGGGTGGTGGGTGGTAGGTAGGAGGTAGGGTGGGTGGTAGGTTATGGGTAACTGGTAGGTTGTGGGTGGGTGGCTGACACGGGGTGGTGGGTTGTAGGTGGGAGGTAGGGTGGGTGGTAGGTAATGGGTTACTGGTAGGTTGTGGGCGGGTGGCAGACACGGGGTGGTGGGTGGTAGGTGGAAGGTAGGGTGGGTGGTAGGTAATGGGTGACTGGTAGGTTGTGGGTGGGAGGCTGACACGGGGTGGGGGGTGGTAGGTGGGAGGTAGGGTGGGTGGTAGGTAATGGGTGACTGGTAGGTTGTGGGTGGATGGCTGACACGGGGTGGTGGGTGGTAGGTGGGAGGTAGGGTGGGTGGTAGGTAATGGGTGACTGGTAGGTTGTGGGTGGATGGCCGACACGGGGTGGTGGGTGGTAGGTAGGAGGTAGGGTGGGTGGTAGGTAATGGGTGACTGGTAGGTTGTGGGTGGATGGCTGACAGGGGGTGGTGGGTGGTAGGTGGGAGGTAGGGTGGGTGGTAGGTTATGGGTGACTGGTAGGTTGTGGGTGGGTGGCTGACACGGGGTGGTGGGTGGTAGGTGGGAGGTAGGGTGGGTGGTATGTAATGGGTGACTGGTAGGTTGTGGGAGGGTGGCTGACAGGGGGTGGTGGGTGGTAGGTAGGAGGTAGGGTGGGTGGTAGGTTATGAGTAACTGGTAGGTTGTGGGTGGGTGGCTGACACGGGGTGGTGGGTTGTAGGTGGGAGGTAGGGTGGGTGCTAGGTAATGGGTGACTGGTAGGTTGTGGGCGGGTGGCAGACACGGGGTGGTGGGTGGTAGTTGGGAGGTAGGGTGGGTGGTAGGTAATGGGTGACTGGTAGGTTGTGGGTGGGTGGTTGACACGGGGTGGTGGGTGGTAGGTAGGAGGTAGGGTGGGTGGTAGGTAATGGGTGACTGGTAGGTTGTGGGTGGATGGCTGACACGGGGTGGTGCGTGGTAGGTGGGAGGTAGGGTGGGTGGTAGGTAATGGGTGACTGGTAGGTTGTGGGTGGGTGGCTGACACGGGGTGGGGGGTGGTAGGTGGGTGGTAGGGTGGGTGGTAGGTAATGGGTGACTGGTAGGTTGTGGGTGGATGGCTGACACGGGGTGGTGGGTGGTAGGTGGGAGGTAGGGTGGGTGGTATGTAATGGGTGACTGGTAGGTTGTGAGCGGGTGGCTGACAGGGGGTCTAGGGTGGTAGGTGGGAGGTAGGGTGGGTGGTAGGTAATGGGTGACTGGTAGGTTGTGGGTGGATGGCTGACACGGGGTGGTGGGTGGTAGGTGGGAGGTAGGGTGGGTGGTAGGTTTTGGGTAACTGGTAGGTTGTGGGTGGGTGGCTGACAGAGGGTGGTGGGTGGTAGGTGGGAGGTAGGGTGGGTGGTAGGTAATGGGTGACTGGTAGGTTGTGGGTGGATGGCTGACACGGGGTGGTGGGCGGTAGGTAAGAGGTATGGTGGGTGGTAGGTAATGGGTGAGTGGTAGGTTGTGGGTGGGTGGCTGACACGGGGTGGTGGGTGGTAGGTGGGAGGTAGGGTGGGTGGTAGGTAATGGGTGACTGGTAGGTTGTGGGTGGGTGGCTGACACGGGGTGGTGGGTGGTAGGTGGGAGGTAGGGTGGGTGGTAGGTTATGGGTAACTGGTAGGTTGTGGGTGAGAGGCTGACACGGGGTGGTGGGTGGTAGGTGGGAGGTAGGGTGGGTGGTGGGTAATGGGTGACTGGTAGGTTGTGGGTGGATGGCTGACAGGGGGTGGTGGGTGGTAGGTGGGAGGTAGGGTGGGTGGTAGGTAATGGGTGACTGGTAGGTTGTGGGTGGATGGTTGACACGGGGTGGTGGGTGGTAGGTGGGAGGTAGGGTGGGTGGTAGTTAATGGGTGACTGGTAGGTTGTGGGTGGATGGCTGACACGGGGTGGTGGGTGGTAGGTGGGAGGTAGGGTGGGTGGTAGGTAATGGGTGACTGGTAGGTTGTGGGTGGATGGCTGACACGGGGTGGTGGGTGGTAGGTAGGAGGTAGGGTGGGTGGTAGGTAATGGGTGACTGGTAGGTTGCGGTTGGATGGCTGACACGGGGTGGTGGGTGGTAGGTAGGAGGTAGGGTGGGTGGTAGGTAATGGGTGACTGGTAGGTTGTGGGTGGGTGGCTAACACGGGGTGGTGGGTGGTAGGTGGGAGGTAGGGTGGGTGGTAGGTTATGGGTAACTGATAGGTTGTGGGTGGGTGGCTGACACGGGGTGGTGGGTGGTAGGTGGGAGGTAGGGTGGGTGGTAGGTAATGGGTGACTGGTAGGTTGTGGGTGGATGGCTGAGGTGGTGGGAGGTAGGGTGGGTGGTAGGTAATGGGTGACTGGTAGGTTGTGGGTGGGTGGCTGACACGGGGTGGTGGGTGGTAGGTGGGAGGTAGGGTGGGTGGTAGGTAATGGGTGACTGGTAGGTTGTGGGTGGATGGCTGACACGGGGTGGTGGGTGGTAGGGTGGGTGGTAGGTAATGGGTGACTGGTAGGTTGTGGGTGGATGGCTGACACGGGGTGGTTGGTGGTAGGTGGGAGGTAGGGTGGGTGGTAGGTAATGGGTGACTGGTAGGTTGTGGGTGGGTGGCTGAGGTGGTGGGAGGTAGGGTGGGTGGTAGGTTATGGGTAACTGGTAGGTTGTGGGTGGGTGGCTGACACGGGGTGGTGGGTGGTAGGTGGGAGGTAGGGTGGGTGGTAGGTAATGGGTGACTGGTAGGTTGTGGGTGGATGGCTGACACGGGGTGGTGGGTGGTAGGTAGGAGGTAGGGTGGGTGCTAGGTAATGGGTGACTGGTAGGTTGTGGGTGGATGGCTGACACGGGGTGGTGGGTGGTAGGTAGGAGGTAGGGTGGGTGGTAGGTAATGGGTGACTGGTAGGTTGTGGGTGGGTGGCTAACACGGGGTGGTGGGTGGTAGGTGGGAGGTAGGGTGGGTGGTAGGTAATGGGTGACTGGTAGGTTGTGGGTGGAAGGCTGACACGGGGTGGGGGGTGGTAGGTGGGAGGTAGGGTGGGTGGTAGGTAATGGGTAACTGGTAGGTTGTGGGTGGGAGGCTGACACGGGGTGGTGCGTGGTAGGTGGGAGGTAGGGTGGGTGGTAGGTAATGGGTGACTGGTAGGTTGTGGGTGGATGGCTGACACAGGGTGGTGGGTGGTAGGTAGGAGGTAGGGTGGGTGGTAGGTAATGGGTGACTGGTAGGTTGTGGGTGGGTGGCTGACACGGGGTGGTGGGTGGTAGGTAGGAGGTAGGGTGGGTGGTAGGTAATGGGTTACTGGTAGGTTGTGGGTGGGTGGCTGACACGGGGTGGTGGGTGGTAGGTGGGAGGTAGGGTGGGTGGTAGGTAATGGGTGACTGGTAGGTTGTGAGTGGGAGGCTGACACGGGGTGGTGGGTGGTAGGTGGGAGGTAGGGTGGGTGGTAGGTAATGGGTGACTGGTAGGTTGTGGGTGGGTGGCTGACACGGGGTGTTGGGTGGTAGGTGGGAGGTAGGGTGGGTGGTAGGTAATGGGTGACTGGTAGGTTGTGGGTGGATGGCTGACACGGGGTGATGGGTGGTAGGTGGGAGGTAGGGTGGGTGGTAGGTAATGGGTTACTGGTAGGTTGTGGGTGGATGGCTGACAGGGGGGGGTTGGTGGTTGGTGGGAGGTAGGGTGGGTGGTAGGTAATGGGTGACTGGTAGGTTGTGGGTGGATGGCTGACACGGGGTGGTGGGTGGTAGGTGGGAGGTAGGGTGGGTGGTAGTTAATGGGTGACTGGTAGGTTGTGGGTGGGTGGCTGACACGGGGTGGTGGGTGGTAGGTGGGAGGTAGGGTGGGTGGTAGGTAATGGGTGACTGGTAGGTTGTGGGTGGAAGGCTGACACGGGGTGGTGGGTGGTAGGTGGGAGGTAGGGTGGGTGGTAGGTAATGGTTGACTGGTAGGTTGTGGGTGGGTGGCTGAGATGGTGGGAGGTAGGGTGGTTGGTAGGTAATGGGTGACTGGTAGGTTGTGGGTGGGTGGCTGACACGGGGTGGTGGGTGGTAGGTGGGAGGTAGGGTGGGTGGTAGGTAATGGGTGACTGGTAGGTTGTGGGTGGGTGGCTGACAGAGGGTGGTGGGTGGTAGGTGGGAGGTAGGGTGGGTGGTAGGTTATGGGTAACTGGTAGGTTGTGGGTGGATGGCTGACACGGGGTGGTGGGTGGTAGGTGGGAGGTAGGGTGGGTGGTAGGTAATGGGTGACTGGTAGGTTGTGGGTGGATGGCTGACAGGGGGTGGTGGGTGGTAGGTGGGAGGTAGGGTGGGTGGTAGGTAATGGGTGACTGGTAGGTTGTGGGTGGATGGCTGACACGGGGTGGTGGGCGGTAGGTAAGAGGTATGGTGGGTGGTAGGTAATGGGTGAGTGGTAGGTTGTGGGTGGGTGGCTGGCTGACACGGGGTGGTGGGTGGTAGGTGGGAGGTAGGGTGGGTGGTAGGTTATGGGTAACTGGTAGGTTGTGGGTGAGAGGCTGACACGGGGTGGTGGGTGGTAGGTGGGAGGTAGGGTGGGTGGTAGGTAATGGGTGACTGGTAGGTTGTGGGTGGATGGCTGACAGGGGGTGGTGGGTGGTAGGTGGGAGGTAGGGTGGGTGGTAGGTAATGGGTGACTGGTAGGTTGTGGGTGGATGGTTGACACGGGGTGGTGGGTGGTAGGTGGGAGGTAGGGTGGGTGCTAGTTAATGGGTGACTGGTAGGTTGTGGGTGGGTGGCTGACACGGGGTGGTGGGTGGTAGGTGGGAGGTAGGGTGGGTGGTAGGTTATGGGTGACTGGTAGGTTGTGGGTGGATGGCTGACACGGGGTGGTGGGTGGTAGGTAGGAGGTAGGGTGGGTGGTAGGTAATGGGTGACTGGTAGGTTGTGGTTGGATGGCTGACACGGGGTGGTGGGTGGTAGGTAGGAGGTAGGGTGGGTGGTAGGTAATGGGTGACTGGTAGGTTGTGGGTGGGTGGCTAACACGGGGTGGTGGGTGGTAGGTGGGAGGTAGGGTGGGTGGTAGGTTATGGGTAACTGATAGGTTGTGGGTGGGTGGCTGACACGGGGTGGTGGGTGGTAGGTGGGAGGTAGGGTGGGTGGTAGGTAATGGGTGACTGGTAGGTTGTGGGTGGACGGCTGACAGGGGGTGGTGGGTGGTAGGTAATGGGTGACTGGTAGGTTGTGGGTGGATGGCTGACACGGGGTGGTGGGTGGTAGGTGGGAGGTAGGGTGGGTGGTAGGTAATGGTGACTGGTAGGTTGTGGGTGGGTGGCTGAGGTGGTGGGAGGTAGGGTGGGTGGTAGGTAATGGGTGACTGGTAGGTTGTGGGTGGGTGGCTGACACGGGGTGGTGGGTGGTAGGTGGGAGGTAGGGTGGGTGGTAGGTAATGGGTGACTGGTAGGTTGTGGGTGGATGGCTGACACGGGGTGGTGGGTGGTAGGTAGGAGGTAGGGTGGGTGGTAGGTAATGGGTGACTGGTAGGTTGTGGGTGGGTGGCTGACACGGGGTGGTGGGTGGTAGGTAGGAGGTAGGGTGGGTGGTAGGTAATGGGTTACTGGTAGGTTGTGGGTGGGTGGCTGACACGGGGTGGTGGGTGGTAGGTGGGAGGTAGGGTGGGTGGTAGGTAATGGGTGACTGGTAGGTTGTGAGTGGGAGGCTGACACGGGGTGGTGGGTGGTAGGTGGGAGGTAGGGTGGGTGGTAGGTAATGGGTGACTGGTAGGTTGTGGGTGGGTGGCTGACACGGGGTGGTGGGTGGTAGGTGGGAGGTAGGGTGGGTGGTAGGTAATGGGTGACTGGTAGGTTGTGGGTGGATGGCTGACACGGGGTGATGGGTGGTAGGTGGGAGGTAGGGTGGGTGGTAGGTAATGGGTTACTGGTAGGTTGTGGGTGGATGGCTGACAGGGGGGGGTTGGTGGTTGGTGGGAGGTAGGGTGGGTGGTAGGTTATGGGTAACTGGTAGGTTGTGGGTGAGAGGCTGACACGGGGTGGTGGGTGGTAGGTGGGAGGTAGGGTGGGTGGTAGGTAATGGGTGACTGGTAGGTTGTGGGTGGATGGCTGACACGGGGTGGTGGGTGGTAGGTGGGAGGTAGGGTGGGTGGTAGTTAATGGGTGACTGGTAGGTTGTGGGTGGGTGGCTGACACGGGGTGGTGGGTGGTAGGTGGGAGGTAGGGTGGGTGGTAGGTAATGGGTGACTGGTAGGTTGTGGGTGGGTGGCTGACACGGGGTGGTGGGTGGTAGGTGGGAGGTAGGGTGGGTGGTATGTAATGGGTGACTGGTAGGTTGTGGGTGGGCGGCTGACAGGGGGTGGTGGGTGGTAGGTAGGAGGTAGGGTGGGTGGTAGGTTATGGGTGACTGGTAGGTTGTGGGTGGGTGGCTGACACGGGGTGGTGGGTTGTAGGTGGGAGGTAGGGTGGGTGGTAGGTAATGGGTTACTGGTAGGTTGTGGGTGGGTGGCTGACACGGGGTGGTGGGTGGTAGGTGGGAGGTAGGGTGGGTGGTAGGTAATGGGTGACTGGTAGGTTGTGGGTGGATGGCTGACACGGGGTGGTGGGTGGTAGGGTGGGTGGTAGGTAATGGGTGACTGGTAGGTTGTGGGTGGATGGCTGACACGGGGTGGTGGGTGGTTAGTAGGAGGTAGGGTGGGTGGTAGGTAATGGGTGACTGGTAGGTTGTGGGTGGGTGGCTGACACGGGGTGGTGGGTGGTAGGTAGGAGGTAAGGTGGGTGGTAGGTAATGGGTTACTGGTAGGTTGTGGGTGGGTGGCTGACACGGGGTGGTGGGTGGTAGGTGGGAGGTAGGGTGGGTGGTAGGTAATGGGTGACTGGTAGGTTGTGGGTGGGTGGCTGACACGGGGTGGTGGGTGGTAGGTGGGAGGTAGGGTGGGTGGTAGGTAATGTGTGACTGGTAGGTTGTGGGTGGGTGGCTGACACGGGGTGGTGGGTGGTAGGTGGGAGGTAGGGTGGGTGGTAGGTAATGGGTGACTGGTAGGTTGTGGGTGGGTGGGGTGATGGGTAGTAGGTGGGAGGTAGGGTGGGTGGTAGGTAATGGGTTACTGGTAGGTTGTGGGTGGATGGCTAACAGGGGGGGGTTGTTGGTTGGTGGGAGGTAGGGTGGGTGGTAGGTTATGGGTAACTGGTAGGTTGTGGGTGAGAGGCTGACACGGGGTGGTGGGTGGTAGGTGGGAGGTAGGGTGGGTGGTAGGTAATGGGTGACTGGTAGGTTGTGGGTGGATGGCTGACACGGGGTGGTGGGTGGTAAGTGGGAGGTAGGGTGGGTGGTAGGTAATGGGTGACTGGTAGGTTGTGGGTGGGTGGCTGACACGGGGTGGTGGGTGGTAGGTGGGAGGTAGGGTGGGTGGTAGGTAATGGGTGACTGGTAGGTTGTGGGTGAGTGGCTGACACGGGGTGATGGGTGGTAGGTGGGAGGTAGGGTGGGTTGTAGGTAATGGTTGACTGGTAGGTTGTGGGTGGGTGGTTGAGGTGGTGGGAGGTAGGGTGGGTGGTAGGTTATGGGTGTCTGGTAGGTTGTGGGTGGGTGGCTGACACGGGGTGGTGGGTGGTAGGTGGGAGGTAGGGTGGGTGGTAGGTTATGGGTAACTGGTAGGTTGTTGGTGGGTGGCTGACACGGGGTGGTGGGTGGTAGGTGGGAGGTAGGGTGGGTGGTAGGTAATGGGAGACTGGTAGTAAACTTTCCACAACGAATCTAAACTCGTTGGGAAAGAGCCAAGACAGGAGAATTTACCGTCCGACTTGGCGAGAACATTCAAACGCTAGTTCTTGTTGAGTTCTGGTTTGAAAGTCGCTTTATTAAAGAATTATTCTAGCTTATATACTAATTTTCTGCTGACCAATCGTGGTCAGCAGTTTTATACAATTTTCAGTTTTGCTTAACTTAATGCTGACCGAATCGCGGTCAGCATTTTTATCCTGCTTGATATCGTTTGTTTTTTAAAGTTGTCTTGCATGCATTTTGTTCCGTCGACCGGCCGTGTTGACCCAATCATGCGGTGCTGTCGTCAACATCCTGACCCCCGTAATTCCTCGTAGAGGGGTTACTACTTTCTGACGGTTTAAATGGTGGAGGGCGTAACGCGTACCCTTTAGCTCGTATTTGTTTGATAATTAGTGCCACAGTTAATCCTAATATTAAAGTGGAGGCGCAGGCTATACCGCTTGTAATTATTATGAGGTGAAGTTGATCAGAATTCGTATCTTTGTTTTGCTCTAAGTTTGATTCCAATATTTTAACCAGTGGTTTGAAATACATTTTCGTTTCTACTGTTTCTATTTTCATAGTTGGCTGGATTTCTATGTTCTTGGTCTGTATTTTACAGTCTTGACTAAGTGTTATTTTTCCAGCTTGATACGCGGGTTGTGTTAGCGTTTTGTTACAATTAAAGTATATATCGTTAGGTTGAGACGAATAGTACAGGATTTTGTTCGGCTGGGAGAGTTTTATAAATTTAGTTATTGGGGTTTTTATTGGTTTTTATACCACACAAACGTTCTGTTTTTATATGTCTGAACGATGACGATATACAATCCAGATCCCTCCTAACTATTAAATCGGAGGCTACGTGGTGAGTGCTATTATATCGCGCAATGTCTGTTGGGTATATGTAGTGTATATCGTTTATAGCTATTACGTTTTTATCAAAGTCCAGAGTTGTAAGGTTCTTTAGGTTTGGTATGATGCTGATATGGAATACTTCGAATCTCTCTTGCGAGACGATGACGTTCACGATACGCACTATTATTTCCCCTTCGCAAATCTCTTTGTTCGTAATTTGAGGGTGGTCTAGAATTATAAGTCCGTTGGGTAACCTTGATTGAATCTTCTCGGTTATTTTGTTGGCTTCAAATATACTAAGGGGGTGAATTTCTAACTCGAGATATTTTGTGGTAATGTGTTGTACTATGCTTTCAGCTAGCATTATTGTTTCTGTGACATGTTTTATAAGTACATTTTTTTTGTTTTCGTTGAAGCTGTTGTTTATACTCTTTATGCCTTCATGCATGTGATCTATTTTCATATATAGCTCGCTTCTAAGCATATCACCTTGTTTGATTTTATTCGTCATTTCTTCTGATATATGTCTTAGTTTCTGGTCTTCAGAGGCCCTGAAGACGGCTAACTGCTCGTCAATGTCGTCCTCTCCAAAAAGAATACCTTTCAAAAATCCGAATATACCGCTAGATCGTTTGGTTCGTCTTTTTACTGCAGTCTGTGATAGTTGAAGTGCGTGTTTAATGTTTTGTTGTAATGTCAATTTCATGTTTAGAAGGTTAGTGTCCATGTCGCTCAGTGCCTTGAAGGCAGTGATCACCTTCTTTTCCAACGTTAGTAAAGTCTGTGTGTCATTTTCAGGGTGTATTTTGGTGTGGAAGGCTGTTTCCCACACACCCCTTTTCAGGAGAAGCGTTCCTTCGTGGTCGAAGAATATACCAGCTTCTTTAATTTGGCGGACCGATAGATTACTTATCGGGTGTATTAGCGTAATTAGAACGAACAGATAGAGGACCATTGTAGGGTCTTAGGAAATGCTTCCTCTTTTTTGCAGGAGGAGTTCTTAGGTGATCAGCTGATTGTTTAATGTAGCTGTTAACCGGTCTTTTTACTCCCCACGAAGGTACGCTTGTATTTTTCTCGTTCCCTTTTACTTCTAGCACCGCTAAATTGATAACAGGGCGTTTATATTCGCCGTTTTCAACCTTAATCTTTGCTGATCTGACTTGTCCGTCTTTGGCGGGATAGACTTCTACTACACGTCCCTTTAACCACCTGCCTACGCGTTGTTCGTCAGGGAAGACTACTATGTCATCTGGTTGTATTGGGTTCGAGCGTGCTATCCATTTCTCCCTTTTCGCCAGTGTTGGGAGGTACTCCTTCAACCAACGTTCCCAATATTTTTGAGTGATAATTTGCGCCTTCTTCCAGTTGTTTCTGCTAGCTTCAGCTGCTGAAATCCCGGATGGTGTGGGTTCGGCCTCTCCGGAACACCCTATCAAGAAGTGAAACGGTGTAAGAGGTTCATCGTCTTCAGTTTCGAGAGGGATGTGGGTTAGAGGTCTGTTATTGAGGATAAACTCAATCTCGATAAAGGCTGATCTTAGTACTTCTTCCGGCATACTATCATTGTTTGGCAGCAGGCTCTTGACCTCTCTAACCATTCTCTCCCATACACCTCCAAAGTGAGGCGCAGCCGGGGGATTAAAATGCCATTGGATACCGTCGGTTGCACATCTTTCGATTATTTCCGTTATTTGCCTGTTTGCCCCAACAAAGTTGGTACCATTGTCACTGTACATGTGACAAACCTTTCCTCGCCTATGCTGCATATTTTTTAAGCACATTATGAAGCAATTTGCGGTCAAGTCTTTTGCGATTTCTAAATGTATAGCACGTGTCGTCATGCATGTGAATATCGCTCCCCATCGTTTTTCTATTCTTCTTCCGATTGTCACTTGCATGGGTCCAAAGTAGTCTACACCTGTATGGGTGAAGGGTTTTTTGAACACAGCGGCTCGGCTTTCGGGAAGCGGAGCCATCATTGGGGCAATGGGGCGCGCGCGTTCGTTTTTGCAGTGTTGGCATTTGCTGATCACGTTTCTTACCATGGCACGGAGGTCGATTACCCAGTACCTTTGTCGAATCGCTGCAATAACTGCTTCTGTTTTTTTGTGCTTGTAGCGCTCATGATATTGGCTTATGATTAATGCTGTCACATGATGCTTCTTAGGCAGAATTATGGGCTGTTTTACTTCATCATTAAGGTAACTAATATTCGCTAACCGTCCGTTCGCTCGTAACAGTCCATCAATGTTTTGCGGGTTCAAGGATTTTATAGAGCTATTTTTTGGTATTTGACCATTCATCGATAGTTGTAAGAGATCATCTCCGTACATCTCCCATTGAGCCTTTTGTAGTAGAAGCTTCTCTGCTTCGTCAAGATCAGTTTTTTGTATAATAGGTACAAATTTGGTTTCTCGGACTTTGCTTTTTAATAAATCAATGAACTTTAGACTGATTGCAAGTGCTCTTTTTAGTCTATTCCAATTAGAGCACCATTCGGTTCTTATAAATTCGAATGATTGTCTTTCAACAGTTTTGATAGTGTAGCTTGGACGTATTTCTTCTTGTGTGACAATTGGCGTTGGGTCTTTACTCTCAATGTGTTCTTGTTTTAAGAATTCTGGTCCATTCAGCCAAATAGATTTCTTCGTTGTGACTTTAGTAGCTTCATCTGCAGGGTTTTTATCGGAAGGGACCCATTTCCATTGATGAGCGCTGGTGCAATCTAGAATTTCTCCAATGCACACAGCCACAAACTGTTTATATTTTTGTGGGTCGGCGTTAATCCATCCTAAGACGGTTTTGGAGTCTGTCCAAAAATAATCTTGTTCAGTTTTGATTCTCATCTCCTTTTTGACAGTTTCAGCGAGCCTAGCTCCGAGAACTGCTGCTTGCAGCTCCAACCTTGGAATTGAAAGTGTTTTTATTGGTGCCACTCTGGTTTTTGCTGCTATTATATTTACGTCTATACCTGTTTTGCTCAAGGTTCTCAAATATACTACCGCTGCGAACGCCTTCTCCGAGGCGTCAACGAAAGTATGCATTTCAGTTTTTTGAACATCGTTAGATTTCGAATAACATCTTGGAATTTGTATGCCCTCCAATTCCTTTATTCTTCCCATCCATTGGAGCCATTGTATCATTATGCGTTCTGGTACTGGGCTGTCCCAATCCAGTTCTGTTTTCCAAATTTCTTGAATAATTACCTTTGCTTGTATGGTAAAGTTTGAAGCTAGGCCTAAGGGATCGTATATCTTCATCACAAAGGCAAGCATCTCCCTTTTGGATAGGTTGATGCAAGGGATGTCTTTGATTTTATACCGCAATACATCGCTCGTTTTGTCCCAGTATTGTCCCAGAATTTTTTCAAAATTCGTCTCCTTATTTGAGATCTGGAGTAACTCTTGTTGTGAAGACCTGTTTTCCGGAATATTTTTTATTACCTCGTGACAATTGGAAACGAAATTTCTTATAAAGAAATGCGCGTTGTAATGTATGAGGCATACTTCGTTGATGGTTTGGATTGCATCATTAATAGTACGAAAACTATCAAGATAATCGTCAACGTAGTGATTTTTTAAAATTGCTTCCACTGCTCTAGGGTACTTATCCTTATATTTCAAGGCGTTTTGATTCTTAACAAATTGGGCACATGCCGGGGAGCATGTTGCTCCAAAGGTTACATTACATTCATTGTATAAACTTGAGGTTCATCGCACGGGTTGTCTCGGAATAAGAATCTTTGAGCAACCTGATCTTCCTCGCGGATCCGTATCTGATGAAACATTTCCTTAATATCTCCAGAACATGCAATAGGGAATTCGCGAAAACGTATTAATACTCCAAAGATAGAGGTAGTGATGTCTGGTCCGGATAGAAGGGTAGAGTTTAATGAAACTCCTTCATTTTTTGCGGCTGCATCAAAAACTAGCCTAGGTTTTGGAATGGGTTTGTTAAGGTTGACGACTACAAAGTGTGGAATGTAGTTAATCTTAGAGCTTGTTTCTAGAAGTTCAAACGGTGTTAATTTGCGAGCGTAATCTTTCTGAATGTAATCGGCTATTTGTTTGTTATACCATGCTTTCATTTCATCATTATTTTTCACTTTGCGTACTTGACTTTCGAGCCGTTTTAACGCCTGTGCGTAGCTATTTGGAAGAGATACATCGGAGTCTTTCCACAATAGACCAATTTCGTATTGTACTCTTTTATACTTTAAGGTGCTGCTCATTATTCTGAGAGCCCTTTCATCATCCTTTGACTTTGGTAAGGATTTAGTTTCTCTAACACCAAATTCCTCCGTTGAGAAAAATCCTTTCATAAGTTCTCTCAGCAATTTCTCTTCTTCTTCTTTCTTTTCTTGCACGGTGAACAAGTGATGTCGCCCTGTTGTATCTCCATGATTGCATTTTCCAAAAATGACCCATCCAATGCGTGTTTTATGCGCCACTGGTTCATCGGGTGTTCCTGCTTTTGACTCAATAGCTTGAGTATAATATGCATGTGGGAGGCCTAGCAGGACGGCGGGTTTAGCGTTTTCATAGCCTGCTATGTTCACCGCCTTTAAGTGAGAAAATTTTCTCTTTAGGGCACTAACGTTCATGCTCTGTGTTGGGAGATCAAGTTCATTCACAGTTCTAATGTTTTTGATGCAGAGCATCCTACCATTAGGTCCTCTTAATTTGAGCGCCACTGACATGCTTTCAGCTTCCACTTGGTGGCAGCCATTCGTCCAGGAAAGCGTTAGAGGTTTTCTTGGTCCGTAGACGTTTAGTTTACGCCTCAAGTCCTCTGTCATGAGACTAGTGGAGGAACCAGGATCAATTAGCGCGTACGTCTTGATAGAAGTATCCCCACTATAAACGGTTATTGGGAGAACTTGGAACAGATATTGTTCGGAATTTTGATGAAAGTTTAAACGCCCCCTTGAAGATTCGCCAATCTGGTTGGTTCTCTCCTCATGTAATATGACGTGGTGCCGTCGGCCACAACTGTCAACTGTGCATTGTGGATTTGACCGACAGTTGATGGCTGTATGGTTGGTGAACTTGCAACAGTTAGTACACACATTCTTTCCCTTCAAAACTTTCCATCGCTCATTTACAGGAGCATTTTTTAGTTTATAGCAAGACGTCGTTTCGTGCGAACGACTGCAAATTAGGCAACCCTTGGAATTTTGGCGACTAGTTGTAAAATGAGCATTTAATCTTGTCGATTTTTCCCTTTGCCCTTCCATAGCGACGAGCGTAATTGCTACGTCTTCTGTTGGTTTTAGCCATTTGGCAAATCTGCCAAATTTTTAACCTTGCCACCTTCTTCGTTGAGGGACTCTCGAAGCCACCGAGTTTTAAGTTCAGGAGAAAGCTTCGAGATTAAATCCGTAAGAAGCCTCTGATCCATCAAGTACTCCTTTTGGTTTAACATTGTCATGTTCTCAACCATATTGTTAAGCGCATTACAAAGTTCTATTACCGTGGCTGGGTTTTCTAAAGATACCCCTTTAACTGCCATGAGGTCTTTCAATAGTGCATTAAAGATACTAAGTGGATTGCCGTATAATCTACCCAATCTTTCTAAGATGGCATCCACGTTATTTGGGTTCAGCATAAGTCCGCTAACGGACTTCAACGCTTCGCCCTTAAGGTGTGTTTGGAGCCGGGTGAGATTTTCCAAGTTGGTTAATTTTTCGGTTCGAGTAGTTTCTTCGAACAGCAGTTTAAATCCGGGCCATGTTCGATAGTTACCATAAAATTCCGGTAGTTTTAGAATTTTACGCTTGCCTAGATTTTCCACCTTCCCTGTTAATGTCTGTAAGTTGTTTTGTAAAGAGTCGGTTTGATTATGAATTTCTTCATTTCTTAGGATGTCTTCTAATCTTTCTATTTCCCTTTCACACCTTTCCTTTTCTTCCTTGGATCTTTTTTCCGCTTCAAATTTTTCAGTTAGGAGCTTCTCTGCCTGCATTAATGCCACCCTACTACCCTTGCGTTCCTCAGCTATAGCGAGGCATTTTGGACACACATATTTTTTTACAGGCCCTTCCAATTTCAGGCATTTGAGATGTAACCATCGGTCACATTCAATACAGTTAACCTGCGTGTCCCACTCATCGGGGTTCTTGCATAGCTTGCAATTCCCCTTTGGGTTACTTTTGAATATGATATCCATACTACTCACTTTGCTGGTACTGGTGAATATGATGACTTGCGCGGTCGTTGGCGGATGGACAGAGCTGTGTCGTCGTTGTTTCCCCTGCTTCTGCTCGTTCTGCTCGAGGTCGTCTTCGGATGTTCCTCACCAAATCGTCAGATCCCCTTCCTTCTGGTCGCCTTCAGATCCGCTGCGTCGGTAATTCTGCCGTCGCACTTCTTTCGCTGGATAGTCGGGTCTTCTCAGGGCAGTGACTGTCAGGCAATGGAGTTGCCTGCCGATGAACACACTTCAGCAAGCCGGACGCGTTCTGCACCAATAACTAGCAGAGTACACGTGTCGCTCAATCACTCGCGCTCTTTATCAGAACCTTAGTTCTTCTAGTTCGCACTTTTTTCGCAAAAAAACACGTTTATGTTCGTGGTTTCTCGGGACGCCGGAGACGGCTTAGCTTGGGGATGCACCTCGTGTATGCTCGCCCGCGGTGTAGCTGCTGTTTCAATTGGAGAACACTGCTAGTTCTTGCGTAGCACAGCGTTAACGTTCATGAACAGCGGTCGTTAGCGTCTTATGGCCTTTTCACTACGTTCTTGCTGCGAACGTATGCCACACGCATAAATTGTTAAACTGATGACACTTTAATAATTGTTGATCTTGGTTCGATCGTAGCGTTCTAACGTCGTTCTTCGCCTTTCTGCACTTGCGTTTCACTGCACACACTCGATTTGCTTACGAGCCTGTGGTACGGCCGGAACAATATCGTGAACGTCGGCTTTACCAGCGTTTTAAACACAAGCACTATCGGTGATCGTATGTCACCCTTCTGATATTGCCGTCTCTGCACTTTGCACTTCTTAGCACAAGCACTTAGGCACCTTTCTGCACTTTCATAGGCGTTCTCACACTCGTTCACTTTTCGGTATGAGTAGTTATGCCTTTGCCGACAATTTTTAGGCAATCGCGGTTTTCCCTGTTTTTACAGGGCGTCGAGCCTTCCTCCGTTGGAGCGCCGGTAGAGTGCGTTTCTTCGGTAAGGTAAGCGTCAGATAACAACACTTCCTCTCTGGAGCCACCATAAAGTTTCCACAACGAATCTAAACTCGTTGGGAAAGAGCCAAGACAGGAGGATTTACCGTCCGACTTGGCGAGAACATTCAAACGCTAGTTCTTGTTGAGTTCTGGTTTGAAAGTCGCTTTATTAAAGAATTATTCTAGCTTATATACTAATTTTCTGCTGACCGATCGTGGTCAGCAGTTTTATACAATTTTCAGTTTTGCTTAACTTAATGCTGACCGAATCGCGGTCAGCATTTTTATCCTGCTTGATATCGTTTGTTTTTTAAAGTTGTCTTGCATGCATTTTGTTCCGTCGACCGGCCGTGTTGACCCAATCATGCGGTGCTGTCGTCAACAGGTAGGTTGTGGGTGGATGGCTGACACGGGGTGGTGGGTGGTAGGTGGGAGGTAGGGTGGTAGGTTATGGGTAACTGATAGGTTGTGGGTGAGAGGCTGACACGGGGTGGTGGGTGGTAGGTGGGAGGTAGGGTGAGTGGTAGGTAATGGGTGACTGGTACGTTGTGGGTGGGTGGTTGACACGGGGTGGTGGGTGGTAGGTGGGAGGTAGGGTGGGTGCTAGGTAATGGGTAACTGGTAGGTTGTGGGTGGGTGGCTGACACGGGGTGGTGGGTTATAGGTGGGAGGTAGGGTGGGTGGTAGGTAATGGGTTACTGGTAGGTTGTGGGCGGGTGGCAGACACGGGGTGGTGGGTGGTAGGTGGGAGGTAGGGTGGGTGGTAGGTAATGGGTGACTGGTAGGTTGTGGGTGGGTGGCTGACACGGGGTGGTGGGTGGTAGGTGGGAGGTAAGGTGGGTGGTAGGTTATGGGTGACTGGTAGGTTGTGGTTGGGTGGCTGACACGGTGTGGTGGGTGGTAGGTGGGAGGTAGGGTGGGTGGTAGGTTATGGGTGACTAGTAGGTTGTGGGTGGATGGCTGACACGGGGTGGTGGGTTGTTGGTGGGAGGTAGGGTGGGTGGTAGGTAATGGGTTACTGGTAGGTTGTGGGCGGGTGGCAGACACGGGGTGGTGGGTGGTAGGTGGGAGGTAGGGTGGGTGGTAGGTAATGGGTGACTGGTAGGTTGTGGGTGGATGGCTGACACGGTGTGGTGGGTGGTAGGTTATGGGTAACTGATAGGTTGTGGGTGAGAGGCTGACACGGGGTGGTGGGTGGTAGGTGGGAGGTAGGGTGAGTGGTAGGTAATGGGTGACTGGTAGGTTGTGGGTGGGTGGTTGACACGGGGTGGTGGGTGGTAGGTGGGAGGTAGGGTGGGTGCTAGGTAATGGGTAACTGGTAGGTTGTGGGTGGGTGGCTGACACGGGGTGGTGGGTTGTAGGTGGGAGGTAGGGTGGGTGGTAGGTAATGGGTTACTGGTAGGTTGTGGGCGGGTGGCAGACACGGGGTGGTGGGTGGTAGGTGGGAGGTAGGGTGGGTGGTAGGTAATGGGTGACTGGTAGGTTGTGGGTGGGTGGCTGACACGGGGTGGTGGGTGGTAGGTGGGAGGTAAGGTGGGTGGTAGGTTATGGGTGACTGGTAGGTTGTGGGTGGGAGGCTGACACGGTGTGGTGGGTGGTAGGTGGGAGGTAGGGTGGGTGGTAGGTTATGGGTGACTAGTAGGTTGTGGGTGGATGGCTGACACGGGGTGGTGGGTTGTTGGTGGGAGGTAGGGTGGGTGGTAGGTAATGGGTTACTGGTAGGTTGTGGGCGGGTGGCAGACACGGGGTGGTGGGTGGTAGGTGGGAGGTAGGGTGGGTGGTAGGTAATGGGTGACTGGTAGGTTGTGGGTGGATGGCTGACACGGTGTGGTGGGTGGTAGGTGGGAGGTAAGGTGGGTGGTAGGTTATGGGTGACTGGTAGGTTGTGGTTGGGCGGCTGACACGGTGTGGTGGGTGGTAGGTGGGAGGTAGGGTGGGTGGTAGGTTATGGGTGACTAGTAGGTTGTGGGTGGATGGCTGCCACGGGGTGGTGGGTTGTTGGTGGGAGGTAGGGTGGGTGGTAGGTAATGGGTGACTGGTAGGTTGTGGGTGGATGGTTGACACGGGGTGGTGGGTGGTAGGTGGGAGGTAGGGTGGGTGGTAGGTTATGGGTGACTGGTAGGTTGTGGGTGGATGGCTGACACGGGGTGGTGGGTGGTAGGTGGGAGGTAGGGTGGGTGGTAGGTAATGGGTGACTGGTAGGTTGTGGGTGGGTGGCTGACACGGGGTGGTGGGTGGTAGGTGGGAGGTAGGGTGGGTGCTAGGTAATGGGTTACTGGTAGGTTGTGGGTGGGTGGCTGACACGGGGTGGTGGGTTGTAGGTGGGAGGTAGGGTGGGTGGTAGGTAATGGGTTACTGGTAGGTTGTGGGCGGGTGGCAGACACGGGGTGGTGGGTGGTAGGTGGGAGGTAGGGTGGGTGGTAGGTAATGGGTGACTGGTAGGTTGTGGGTGGGTGGCTGACACGGGGTGGTGGGTGGTAGGTGGGAGGTAAGGTGGGTGGTAGGTTATGGGTGACTGGTAGGTTGTGGGTGGGAGGCTGACACGGTGTGGTGGGTGGTAGGTGGGAGGTAGGGTGGGTGGTAGGTTATGGGTGACTAGTAGGTTGTGGGTGGATGGCTGACACGGGGTGGTGGGTTGTTGGTGGGAGGTAGGGTGGGTGGTAGGTAATGGGTTACTGGTAGGTTGTGGGCGGGTGGCAGACACGGGGTGGTGGGTGGTAGGTGGGAGGTAGGGTGGGTGGTAGGTAATGGGTGACTGGTAGGTTGTGGGTGGATGGCTGACACGGTGTGGTGGGTGGTAGGTGGGAGGTAAGGTGGGTGGTAGGTTATGGGTGACTGGTAGGTTGTGGTTGGGTGGCTGACACGGTGTGGTGGGTGGTAGGTGGGAGGTAGGGTGGGTGGTAGGTTATGGGTGACTAGTAGGTTGTGGGTGGATGGCTGCCACGGGGTGGTGGGTTGTTGGTGGGAGGTAGGGTGGGTGGTAGGTAATGGGTGACTGGTAGGTTGTGGGTGGATGGTTGACACGGGGTGGTGGGTGGTAGGTGGGAGGTAGGGTGGGTGGTAGGTTATGGGTGACTGGTAGGTTGTGGGTGGATGGCTGACACGGGGTGGTGGGTGGTAGGTGGGAGGTAGGGTGGGTGGTAGGTAATGGGTGACTGGTAGGTTGTGGGTGGGTGGCTGACACGGGGTGGTGGGTGGTAGGTGGGAGGTAGGGTGGGTGCTAGGTAATGGGTTACTGGTAGGTTGTGGGTGGGTGGCTGACACGGGGTGGTGGGTTGTTGGTGGGAGGTAGGGTGGGTGGTAGGTAATGGGTTACTGGTAGGTTGTGGGCGGGTGGCAGACACGGGGTGGTGGGTGGTAGATGGGAGGTAGGGTGGGTGGTAGGTAATGGGTGACTGGTAGGTTGTGGGTGAATGGCTGACACGGGGTGGTGGGTGGTAGGTAGGAGGTAGGGTGGGTGGTAGGTAATGGGTTACTGGTAGGTTGTGAGTGGATGGCTGACACGGGGTGGTGGGTGGTAGGTGGGAGGTAGGGTGGGTGGTAGGTAATGGGTGACTGGTAGGTTGTGGGTGGATGGCTGACACGGGGTGGGGGGTGGTAGGTGGGAGGTAGGGTGGGTGGTAGGTTATGGGTGACTGGTAGGTTGTGGGTGGATGGCTGACACGGGGTGGTGGGTGGTAGGTGGGAGGTAGGGTGGGTGGTAGGTAATGGGTGACTGGTAGGTTGTGGGTGGGTGGCTGACAGGGGGTGGTGGGTGGTAGGTAGAAGGTAGGGTGGGTGGTAGGTAATGGGTGACTGGAAGGTTGTGGGTGGATGGCTGACACGGTGTGGTGGGTGGTAGGTGGGAGGTAAGGTGGGTGGTAGGTTATGGGTGACTGGTAGGTTGTGGTTGGGTGGCTGACACGGTGTGGTGGGTGGTAGGTGGGAGGTAGGGTGGGTGGTAGGTTATGGGTGACTAGTAGGTTGTGGGTGGATGGCTGACACGGGGTGGTGGGTTGTTGGTGGGAGGTAGGGTGGGTGGTAGGTAATGGGTGACTGGTAGGTTGTGGGTGGGTGGCTGACACGGGGTGGTGGGTGGTAGGTAGGAGGTAGGGTGGGTGGTAGGTTATGGGTGACTGGTAGGTTGTGGGTGGGTGGCTGACACGGGGTGGTGCGTGGTAGGTGGGAGGTAGGGTGGGTGGTAGGTAATGGGTGACTGGTAGGTTGTGGGTGGATGGCTGACACGGGGTGGTGGGTGGTAGGTGGGAGGTAGGGTGGGTGGTAGGTAATGGGTGACTGGTAGGTTGTGGGTGGATGGCTGACAGGGGGTGGTGGGGTGTAGGTAGAAGGTAGGGTGGGTGGTAGGTAATGGGTGACTGGTAGGTTGTGGGTGGATGACTGACACGGTGTGGTGGGTGGTAGGTGGGAGGTAAGGTGGGTGGTAGGTTATGGGTGACTGGTAGGTTGTGGTTGGGTGGCTGACACGGTGTGGTGGGTGGTAGGTGGGAGGTAGGGTGGGTGGTAGGTTATGGGTGACTAGTAGGTTGTGGGTGGATGGCTGACACGGGGTGGTGGTTGGTAGGGATTAGGCAGGGTGGGTGGTAGGTAATGGGTGACTGGTAGGTTGTGGGTGGGTGGCGGACACGGGGTGGTGGGTGGTAGGTGGGAGGTAGGGTGGGTGGTAGGTAATGGGTGACTGGTAGGTTGTGGGTGGATGGCTGACACGGTGTGGTGGGTGGTAGGTGGGAGGTAAGGTGGGTGGTAGGTTATGGGTGACTGGTAGGTTGTGGGTGGGTGGCTGACACGGGGTGGTGGGTGGTAGGTGGGAGGTAGGGTGGGTGGTAGGTAATGGGTGACTGGTAGGTTGTGGGTGGATGGCTGACAGGGGGTGGTGGGTGGTAGGTGGGAGGTAGGGTGGGTGGTAGGTAATGGGTGACTGGTAGGTTGTGGGTGGATGGCTGACACGGGGTGGTGGGTGGTAGGTGGGAGGTAGGGTGGGTGGTAGGTTATGGGTAACTGGTAGGTTGTGGGTGAGAGGCTGACACGGGGTGGTGGGTGGTAGGTGGGAGGTAGGGTGGGTGGTAGGTAATGGGTGACTGGTAGGTTGTGGGTGGATGGCTGACACGGGGTGGTGGTTGGTAGGGATTAGGCAGGGTGGGTGGTAGGTAATGGGTGACTAGTAGGTTGTGAGTGGGTGGCGGACACGGGGTGGTGGGTGGTAGGTGGGAGGTAGGGTGGGTGGTAGGTAATGGGTGACTGGTAGGTTGTGGGTGGATGGCTGACACGGTGTGGTGGGTGGTAGGTGGGAGGTAAGGTGGGTGGTAGGTTATGGGTGACTGGTAGGTTGTGGGTGGGTGGCTGACACGGGGTGGTGGGTGGTAGGTGGGAGGTAGGGTGGGTGGTAGGTTATGGGTGACTGGTAGGTTGTGGGTGAGTGGCTGACACGGGGTGGTGGGTGGTAGGTGGGAGGTAGGGTGGGTGGTAGGTAATGGGTGACTGGTAGGTTGTGGGTGGGTGGCTAACACGGGGTGGTGGGTGGTAGGTGGGAGGTAGGGTGGGTGGTAGGTAATGGGTGACTGGTAGGTTGTGGGTGGGTGGCTGACACGGGGTGGGGGGTGGTAGGTGGGAGGTAGGGTGGGTGGTAGGTAATGGGTGACTGGTAGGTTGTGGGTGGATGGCTGACACGGGGTGGTGGGTGGTAGGTGGGAGGTAGGGTGGGTGGTAGGTAATGGGTGACTGGTAGGTTGTGGGTGGGTGGCTGACAGGGGGTGGTGGGTGGTAGGTAGGAGGTAGGGTGGGTGGTAGGTAATGGGTGACTGGTAGGTTGTGGGTGGATGGCTGACACGGGGTGGTGGGTGGTAGGTGGGAGGTAGGGTGGGTGGTAGGTAATGGGTGACTGGTAGGTTGTGGGTGGGTGGCTGACACGGGGTGGTGGGTGGTAGGTGGGAGGTAGGGTGGGTGGTAGATAATGGGTGACTGGTAGGTTGTGGGTGGGTGGCTAACACGGGGTGGTGGGTGGTAGGTGGGAGGTAGGGTGGGTGGTATGTAATGGGTGACTGGTAGGTTGTGGGTGGGTGGCGGACACGGGGTGGTGGGTGGTAGGTGGGAGGTAGGGTGGGTGGTAGGTAATGGGTGACTGGTAGGTTGTGGGTGGGTGGTTGACACGGGGTGGTGGGTGGTAGGTAGGAGGTAGGGTGGGTGGTAGGTAATGGGTGACTGGTAGGTTGTGGGTGGGTGGCTGACAGGGGGTGGTGGGTGGTAGGTAGGAGGTAGGGTGGGTGGTAGGTAATGGGTGACTGGTAGGTTGTGGGTGGATGGCTGACAGGGGGTGGTGGGTTGTTGGTGGGAGGTAGGGTGGGTGGTAGGTAATGGGTGACTGGTAGGTTGTGGGTGGGTGGCTAACACGGGGTGGTGGGTGGTAGGTGGGAGGTAGGGTGGGTGGTAGGTAATGGGTGACTGGTAGGTTGTGGGTGGGTGGCGGACACGGGGTGGTGGGTGGTAGGTGGGAGGTAGGGTGGGTGGTAGGTAATGGGTGACTGGTAGGTTGTGGGTGGGTGGTTGACACGGGGTGGTGGGTGGTAGGTAGGAGGTAGGGTGGGTGGTAGGTAATGGGTGACTGGTAGGTTGTGGGTGGGTGGCTGACAGGGGGTGGTGGGTGGTAGGTAGGAGGTAGGGTGGGTGGTAGGTAATGGGTGACTGGTAGGTTGTGGGTGGATGGCTGACAGGGGGTGGTGGGTTGTTGGTGGGAGGTAGGGTGGGTGGTAGGTAATGGGTGACTGGTAGGTTGTGGGTGGGTGGCTGACACGGGGTGGTGGGTGGTAGGTGGGAGGTAGGGTGGGTGGTATGTAATGGGTGACTGGTAGGTTGTGGGTGGGCGGCTGACAGGGGGTGGTGGGTGGTAGGTGGGAGGTAGGGTGGGTGGTAGGTTATGGGTGACTGGTAGGTTGTGGGTGGATGGCTGACAGGGGGTGGTGGGTTGTTGGTGGAAGGTAGGGTGAGTGGTAGGTAATGGGTGACTGGTAGGTTGTGGGTGGGTGGCTGACACGGGGTGGTGGGTTGTAGGTGGGAGGTAGGGTGGGTGGTAGGTAATGGGTTACTGGTAGGTTGTGGGCGGGTGGCAGACACGGGTTGGTGGGTGGTAGGTGGGAGGTAGGGTGGGTGGTAGGTAATGGGTGACTGGTAGGTTGTGGGTGGGTGGCTGACACAGGGTGGTGGTTGGTAGGGATTAGGTAGGGTGGGTGGTAGGTAATGGGTGACTGGTAGGTTGTGGGTGGATGGCTGACAGGGGGTGGTGGGTGGTAGGTGGGAGGTAGGGTGGGTGGTAGGTAATGGGTGACTGGTAGGTTGTGGGTGGATGGTTGACACGGGGTGGTGGGTGGTAGGTTATGGGTAACTGGTAGGTTGTGGGTGGGTGGCTGACACGGGGTGGTGGGTGGTAGGTGGGAGGTAGGGTGGGTGGTAGGTAATGGGTGACTGGTAGGTTGTGGGTGGATGGCTGACACGGGGTGGTGGGTGGTAGGTAGGAGGTAGGGTGGGTGGTAGGTAATGGGTGACTGGTAGGTTGTGGGTGGGTGGCTGACAGGGGGTGGTGGGTGGTAGGTAGGAGGTAGGGTGGGTGGTAGGTAATGGGTGACTGGTAGGTTGTGGGTGGGTGGCTAACACGGGGTGGTGGGTGGTAGGTGGGAGGTAGGGTGGGTGGTAGGTTATGGGTAACTGGTAGGTTGTGGGTGGGTGGCTGACACGGGGTGGTGGGTGGTAGGTGGGAGGTAGGGTGGGTGGTAGGTAATGGGTGACTGGTAGGTTGTGGGTGGATGGCTGACACGGGGTGGTGGGTGGTAGGGTGGGTGGTAGGTAATGGGTGACTGGTAGGTTGTGGGTGGATGGCTGGCACGGGGTGGTGGGTGGTAGGTGGGAGGTAGGGTGGGTGGTAGGTAATGGTGACTGGTAGGTTGTGGGTGGGTGGCTGAGGTGGTGGGAGGTAGGGTGGGTGGTAGGTAATGGGTGACTGGTAGGTTGTGGGTGGGTGGCTGACAGGGGGTGGTGGGTGGTAGGTGGGAGGTAGGGTGGGTGGTAGGTTATGGGTAACTGGTAGGTTGTGGGTGAGAGGCTGACACGGGGTGGAGGATGGTAGGTGGGAGGTAGGGTGGGTGGTAGGTAATGGGTGACTGGTAGGTTGTGGGTGGATGGCTGACACGGGGTGGTGGGTGGCAGGTAGGAGGTAGGGTGGGTGGTAGGTAATGGGTGACTGGTAGGTTGTGGGTGGGTGGCTGACAGGGGGTGGTGGGTGGTAGGTGGGAGGTAGGGTGGGTGGTAGGTTATGGGTAACTGGTAGGTTGTGGGTGAGAGGCTGACACGGGGTGGAGGATGGTAGGTGGGAGGTAGGGTGGGTGGTAGGTAATGGGTGACTGGTAGGTTGTGGGTGGATGGCTGACACGGGGTGGTGGGTGGCAGGTAGGAGGTAGGGTGGGTGGTAGGTAATGGGTGACTGGTAGGTTGTGGGTGGGTGGCTGACACGGGGTGGTGGGTGGTAGGTAGGAGGTAGGGTGGGTGGTAGGTAATGGGTTACTGGTAGGTTGTGGGTGGGTGGCTGACACGGGGTGGTGGGTGGTAGGTGGGAGGTAGGGTGGGTGGTAGGTAATGGGTGACTGGTAGGTTGTGGGTGGGAGGCTGACACGGGGTGGTGGGTGGTAGGTGGGAGGTAGGGTGGGTGGTAGGTAATGGGTGACTGGTAGGTTGTGGGTGGGTGGCTGACACGGGGTGGTGGGTGGTAGGTGGGAGGTAGGGTGGGTGGTAGGTAATGGGTGACTGGTAGGTTGTGGGTGGGTGGCTGACACGGGGTGGTGGCTGGTAGCTGGGAGTTAGGGTAGGTGGTAGGTGATGGTTGACTTGTAGGTTGTGGGTGGGTGGCTGAGGTGGTGGGAGGTAGGGTGGGTGGTAGGTAATGGGTGACTGGTAGGTTGTGGGTGGATGGCTGACACGGGGTGGTGGGTGGTAGGGATTAGGTAGGGTGGGTGGTAGGTAATGGGTGACTGGTAGGTTGTGGGTGGGTGGTTGAGGTGGTGGGAGGTAGGGTGAGTGGTAGGTTATGGGTGACTGGTAGGTTGTGGGTGGGTGGCTGACACGGGGTGGTGGGTGGTAGGTGGGAGGTAGGGTGGGTGGTAGGTTATGGGTGACTAGTAGGTTGTGGGTGGATGGCTGACACGGGGTGGTGGGTGGTAGGTGGGAGGTAGGGTGGGTGGTAGGTAATGGGTGACTGGTAGGTTGTGGGTGGATGGCTGACACGGGGTGGTGGGTGGTAGGTGGGAGGTAGGGTGGGTGGTAGGTAATGGTTGACTGGTAGGTTGTGGGTTGGTGGCTGAGGTGGTGGGAGGAAGGGTGGGTGGTAGGTAATGGGTAACTGGTAGGTTGTGGGTGGGTGGCTGACACGGGGTGGTGGGTGGTAGGTAATGGGTGACTGGTAGGTTGTGGGTGGATGGCTGACACGGGGTGGTGGGTTGTAGGTGGGAGGTAGGGTGGGTGGTAGGTAATGGGTGACTGGTAGGTTGTGGGTGGGTGGCTGACACGGGGTGGTGGGTGGTAGGTGGGAGGTAGGGTGGGTGGTAGGTTATGGGTAACTGGTAGGTTGTGGGTGGGTGGCTGACACGGGGTGGTGGGTGGTAGGTGGGAGGTAGGGTGGGTGGTAGGTAATGGGTGACTGGTAGGTTGTGGGTGGGTGGCTGACACGGGGTGGGGAGTGGTAGGTGGGAGGTAGGGTGGGTGGTAGGTAATGGGTGACTGGTAGGTTGTGGGTGGATGGCTGACACGGGGTGGTGGGTGGTAGGTGGGAGGTAGGGTGGGTGGTAGGTAATGGGTGACTGGTAGGTTGTGGGTGGATGGCTGACACGGGGTGGTGGGTGGTAGGTGGGAGGTAGGGTGGGTGGTAGGTAATGGGTGACTGGTAGGTTGTGGGTGGATGGCTGACACGGGGTGGCGGGTTGTAGGTGGGAGGTAGGGTGGGTGGTAGGTAATGGGTGACTGGTAGGTTGTGGGTGGGTGGCTGACACGGGGTGGTGGGTGGTAGGTGGGAGGTAAAGCGAGTGGTAGGTAATGGTTGACTGGTAGGTTGTGGGTGGGTGGTTGACACGGGGTGGTGGGTGGTAGGTGGGAGGTAGGGTGGGTGGTAGGTAATGGGTGACTGGTAGGTTGTGGGTGGATGGCTGACACGGGGTGGTGGGTGGTAGGTTATGGGTAACTGGTAGGTTGTGGGTGGATGGCTGACACGGGGTGGTGGGTGGTAGGTGGGTGGTAGGGTGGGTGGTAGGTAATGGGTGACTGGTAGGTTGTGGGTGGATGGCTGACACGGGGTGGTGGGTGGTAGGTAGGAGGTAGGGTGGGTGGTAGGTAATGGGTGACTGGTAGGTTGTGGGTGGGTGGCTGACAGGGGGTGGTGGGTGGTAGGTAGGAGGTAGGGTGGGTGGTAGGTAATGGGTGACTGGTAGGTTGTGGGTGGGTGGCTAACACGGGGTGGTGGGTGGTAGGTGGGAGGTAGGGTGAGTGGTAGGTTATGGGTGACTGGTAGGTTGTGGGTGGGTGGCTGACACGGGGTGGTGGGTGGTAGGTGGAAGGTAGGGTGGGTGGTAGGTTATGGGTGACTGGTAGGTTGTGGGTGGATGGCTGACACGGGGTGGTGGGTGGTAGGTGGGAGGTAGGGTGGGTGGTAGGTAATGGGTGACTGGTAGGTTGTGGGTGGGTGGCTGACATGGGGTGGTGGGTGGTAGGTGGGAGGTAGGGTGGGTGGTAGGTAATGGGTGACTGGTAGGTTGTGGGTGGGTGGCTGACATGGGGTGGTGGGTGGTAGGTGGGAGGTAGGGTGGGTGGTAGGTAATGGGTGACTGGTAGGTTGTGGGTGGATGGCTGACACGGGGTGGTGGGTTGTAGGTGGGAGGTAGGGTGGGTGGTAGGTAATGGGTGACTGGTAGGTTGTGGGTGGGTGGCTGACACGGGGTGGTGGGTGGTAGGTGGGAGGTAGGGTGGGTGGTAGGTAATGGGTGACTGGTAGGTTGTGGGTGGATGGCTGACAGGGGGTGGTGGGTGGTAGGTGGGAGGTAGGGTGGGTGGTAGGTAATGGGTGACTGGTAGGTTGTGGGTGGGTGGCTGACATGGGGTGGTGGGTGGTAGGTGGGAGGTAGGGTGGGTGGTAGGTAATGGGTGACTGGTAGGTTGTGGGTGGATGGCTGACACGGGGTGGTGGGTTGTAGGTGGGAGGTAGGGTGGGTGGTAGGTAATGGGTGACTGGTAGGTTGTGGGTGGGTGGCTGACACGGGGTGGTGGGTGGTAGGTGGGAGGTAGGGTGGGTGGTAGGTAATGGGTGACTGGTAGGTTGTGGGTGGATGGCTGACAGGGGGTGGTGGGTGGTAGGTGGGAGGTAGGGTGGGTGGTAGGTAATGGGTGACTGGTAGGTTGTGGGTGGATGGTTGACACGGGGTGGTGGTTGGTAGGGATTAGGTAGGGTGGGTGGTAGGTAATGGGTGACTGGTAGGTTGTGGGTGGGTGGCTGACAGGGGGTGGTGGGTGGTAGGTGGGAGGTAGGGTGGGTGGTAGGTAATGGGTGACTGGTAGGTTGTGGGTGGATGGTTGACACGGGGTGGTGGGTGGTAGGTGGGAGGTAGGGTGGGTGGTAGTTAATGGGTGACTGGTAGGTTGTGGGTGGATGGCTGACAGGGGGTGGTGGGTGGTAGGTGGGAGGTAGGGTGGGTGGTAGGTAATGGGTGACTGGTAGGTTGTGGGTGGATGGTTGACACGGGGTGGTGGTTGGTAGGGATTAGGTAGGGTGGGTGGTAGGTAATGGGTGACTGGTAGGTTGTGGGTGGGTGGCTGACAGGGGGTGGTGGGTGGTAGGTGGGAGGTAGGGTGGGTGGTAGGTAATGGGTGACTGGTAGGTTGTGGGTGGGTGGCTGACACGGGGTGGTGGGTGGTAGGTGGGAGGTAGGGTGGGTGGTAGGTAATGGGTGACTGGTAGGTTGTGGGTGGATGGCTGACACGGGGTTGTGGGTGGTAGGTGGGAGGTAGGGTGGGTGGTAGGTAATGGGTGACTGGTAGGTTGTGGGTGGGTGGCTGACACGGGGTGGTGGGTGGTAGGTGGGAGGTAGGGTGGGTGGTAGGTAATGGGTGACTGGTAGGTTGTGGGTGGGTGGCTGACACGGGGTGGTGGGTGGTAGGTAGGAGGTAGGGTGGGTGGTAGGTAATGGGTGACTGGTAGGTTGTGGTTGGATGGCTGACTTGGGGTGGTGGGTGGTAGGTAGGAGGTAGGGTGGGTGGTAGGTAATGGGTGACTGGTAGGTTGTGGGTGGATGGCTAACACGGGGTGGTGGGTGGTAGGTGGGAGGTAGGGTGGGTGGTAGGTTATGGGTAACTGGTAGGTTGTGGGTGGGTGGCTGACACGGGGTGGTGGGTGGTAGGTGGGAGGTAGGGTGGGTGGTAGGTAATGGTGACTGGTAGGTTGTGGGTGGGTGGCTGAGGTGGTGGGAGGTAGGGTGGGTGGTAGGTAATGGGTGACTGGTAGGTTGTGGGTGGATGGCTGACACGGGGTGGTGGGTGGTAGGTGGGAGGTAGGGTGGGTGGTAGGAAATGGTTGACTGGTAGGTTGTGGGTGGATGGCTGACACGGGGTGGTGGGTGGTAGGTGGGAGGTAGGGTGGGTGGTAGGTAATGGGTGACTGGTAGGTTGTGGGTGGGTGGCTGACACGGGGTGGTGGGTGGTAGGTGTGTGGTAGGGTGGGTGGTAGGTAATGGGTGACTGGTAGGTTGTGGGTGGGTGGCTGACACGGGGTGGTGGGTGGTAGGTGGGAGGTAGGGTGGGTGGTAGGTTATGGGTAACTGGAAGGTTGTGGGTGGGTGGCTGACAGGGGGTGGTGGGTGGTAGGTGGGAGGTAGGGTGGGTGATAGGTAATGGTTGACTGGGAGGTTGTGGGTGGGTTCCTGACAGGGGGTGGTGGGTGATAGGTGGGTGGTAGGGTGGGTGGTAGGTAATGGTTGACTGGTAGGTTGTGGGTGGGTGGTTGAGGTGGTGGGAGGTAGGGTGGGTGGTAGGTAATGGGTGACTGGTAGGTTGTGGGTGGGTGGCTGACACGGGGTGGTGGGTGGTAGGTGGGAGGTAGGGTGGATGGTAGGTAATGGGTGACTGGTAGGTTGTGGGTGGATGGCTGACACGGGGTGGTGGGCGGTAGGTAAGAGGTATGGTGGGTGGTAGGTAATGGGTGACTGGTAGGTTGTGGGTGGTTGGCTTAAACGGGGTGGTGGGTGGTAGGTGGGAGGTAGGGCGGGTGGTAGGTAATGGGTGACTGGTAGGTTGTGGGTGGATGGCTGACAGAGGGTGGTGGGTGGTTGGTGGGAGGTAGGGTGGGTGGTAGGTTATGGGTAACTGGTAGGTTGTGGGTGGGTGGCTGACACGGGGTGGTGGGTGGTAGGTGGGAGGTAGGGTGGGTGGTAGGTAATGGGTGACTGGTAGGTTGTGGGTGGATGGCTGACAGGGGGTGGTGGGTGGTAGGTGGGAGGTAGGGTGGGTGGTAGGTAATGGGTGACTGGTAGGTTGTGGGTGGATGGTTGACACGGGGTGGTGGGTGGTAGGTGGGAGGTAGGGTGGGTGGTAGTTAATGGGTGACTGGTAGGTTGTGGGTGGATGGCTGACACGGGGTGGTGGGTGGTAGGTGGGAGGTAGGGTGGGTGGTAGGTAATGGGTGACTGGTAGGTTGTGGGTGGATGGCTGACACGGGGTGGTGGGTGGTAGGTAGGAGGTAGGGTGGGTGGTAGGTAATGGGTGACTGGTAGGTTGTGGGTGGATGGCTGACACGGGGTTGTGGGTGGTAGGTGGGAGGTAGGGTGGGTGGTAGGTAATGGGTGACTGGTAGGTTGTGGGTGGGTGGCTGACACGGGGTGGTGGGTGGTAGGTGGGAGGTAGGGTGGGTGGTAGGTAATGGGTGACTGGTAGGTTGTGGGTGGGTGGCTGACACGGGGTGGTGGGTGGTAGGTAGGAGGTAGGGTGGGTGGTAGGTAATGGGTGACTGGTAGGTTGTGGTTGGATGGCTGACACGGGGTGGTGGGTGGTAGGTAGGAGGTAGGGTGGGTGGTAGGTAATGGGTGACTGGTAGGTTGTGGGTGGGTGGCTAACACGGGGTGGTGGGTGGTAGGTGGGAGGTAGGGTGGGTGGTAGGTTATGGGTAACTGGTAGGTTGTGGGTGAGAGGCTGACACGGGGTGGTGGGTGGTAGGTGGGAGGTAGGGTGGGTGGTAGGTAATGGTGACTGGTAGGTTGTGGGTGGGTGGCTGAGGTGGTGGGAGGTAGGGTGGGTGGTAGGTAATGGGTGACTGGTAGGTTGTGGGTGGATGGCTGACACGGGGTGGTGGGTGGTAGGTGGGAGGTAGGGTGGGTGGTAGGTAATGGTGACTGGTAGGTTGTGGGTGGGTGGCTGAGGTGGTGGGAGGTAGGGTGGGTGGTAGGTAATGGGTAACTGGTAGGTTGTGGGTGAGAGGCTGACACGGGGTGGTGGGTGGTAGGTGGGAGGTAGGGTGGGTGGTTGGTAATGGGTGACTGGTAGGTTGTGGGTGGGTGGCTGACAGGGGGTGGTGGGTGGTAGGTGGGAGGTAGGGTGGGTGGTAGGTTATGGGTAACTGGTAGGTTGTGGGTGAGAGGCTGACACGGGGTGGAGGATGGTAGGTGGGAGGTAGGGTGGGTGGTAGGTTATGGGTAACTGGTAGGTTGTGGGTGGGTGGCTGACACGGGGTGGTGGGTGGTAGGTGGGAGGTAGGGTGGGTGGTAGGTAATGGGTGACTGGTAGGTTGTGGGTGGATGGCTGACAGGGGGAGGTGGGTAGGTGGGAGGTTGGGTGGGTGGTAGGTAATGGGTGACTGGTAGGTTGTGGGTTGATGGTTGACACGGGGTGGTGGGTGGTAGGTGGGAGGTAGGGTGGGTGGTAGTTAATGGGTGACTGGTAGGTTGTGGGTGGGTGGCTGACACGGGGTGGTGGGTGGTAGGTGGGAGGTAGGGTGGGTGGTAGGTTATGGGTAACTGGAAGGTTGTGGGTGGGTGGCTGACAGGGGGTGGTGGGTGGTAGGTGGGAGGTAGGGTGGGTGATAGGTAATGGTTGACTGGGAGGTTGTGGGTGGGTTCCTGACAGGGGATGGTGGGTGATAGGTGGGTGGTAGGGTGGGTGGTAGGTAATGGTTGACTGGTAGGTTGTGGGTGGGTGGTTGAGGTGGTGGGAGGTAGGGTGGGTGGTAGGTAATGGGTGACTGGTAGGTTGTGGGTGGGTGGCTGACACGGGGTGGTGGGTGGTAGGTGGGAGGTAGGGTGGGTGGTAGGTTATGGGTGACTGGTAGGTTGTGGGTGGTTGGCTGACACGGGGTGGTGGGTGGTAGGTGGGAGGTAGGGTGGGTGGTAGGTAATGGGTGACTGGTAGGTTGTGGGTGGTTGGCTGACACGGGGTGGTGGGTGGTAGGTGGGAGGTAGGGCGGGTGGTAGGTAATGGGTGACTGGTAGGTTGTGGGTGGGTGGCTGACAGAGGGTGGTGGGTGGTTGGTGGGAGGTAGGGTGGGTGGTAGGTTATGGGTAACTGGAAGGTTGTGGGTGGGTGGCTGACAGGGGGTGGTGGGTGGTAGGTGGGAGGTAGGGTGGGTGATAGGTAATGGTTGACTGGGAGGTTGTGGGTGGGTTCCTGACAGGGGATGGTGGGTGATAGGTGGGTGGTAGGGTGGGTGGTAGGTAATGGTTGACTGGTAGGTTGTGGGTGGGTGGTTGAGGTGGTGGGAGGTAGGGCGGGTGGTAGGTAATGGGTGACTGGTAGGTTGTGGGTGGGTGGCTGACAGAGGGTGGTGGGTGGTTGGTGGGAGGTAGGGTGGGTGGTAGGTAATGGGTAACTGGTAGGTTGTTGGTGGGTGGCTGACACGGGGTGGTGGGTGGTAGGTGGGAGGTAGGGTGGGTGGTAGGTAATGGGTGACTGGTAGGTTGTGGGTGGTTGGCTGACACGGGGTGGTGGGTGGTAGGTGGGAGGTAGGGCGGGTGGTAGGTAATGGGTGACTGGTAGGTTGTGGGTGGGTGGCTGACAGAGGGTGGTGGGTGGTTGGTGGGAGGTAGGGTGGGTGGTAGGTTATGGGTAACTGGTAGGTTGTTGGTGGGTGGCTGACACGGGGTGGTGGGTGGTAGGTGGGAGGTAGGGTGGGTGGTAGGTAATGGGTGACTGGTAGGTTGTGGGTGGATGGCTGACAGGGGGTGGTGGGTGGTGAGTGGGAGGTAGGGTGGGTGGTAGGTAATGGGTGACTGGTAGGTTGTGGGTGGATGGTTGACACGGGGTGGTGGGTGGTAGGTGGGAGGTAGGGTGGGTGGTAGTTAATGGGTGACTGGTAGGTTGTGGGTGAGAGGCTGACACGGGGTGGTGGGTGGTAGGTGGGAGGTAGGGTGGGTGGTAGGTTATGGGTAACTGGTAGGTTGTGGGTGGGAGGCTGACACGTGGTGGTGGGTGGTAGGTGGGAGGTAGGGTGGGTGGTAGGTAATGGGTGACTGGTAGGTTGTGAGTGGGTGGCTGACACGGGGTGGTGGGTGGTAGGTGGGAGGTAGGGTGGGTGGTAGGTTATGGGTGACTGGTAGGTTGTGGGTGGGTGGCTGACACGGGGTGGAGGATGGTAGGTGGGAGGTAGGGTGGGTGGTAGGTTATGGGTAACTGGTAGGTTGTGGGTGGGTGGCTGACACGGGGTGGTGGGTGGTAGGTGGGAGGTAGGGTGGGTGGTAGGTAATGGGTGACTGGTAGGTTGTGGGTGGATGGCTGACAGGGGGAGGTGGGTAGGTGGGAGGTAGGGTGGGTGGTAGGTAATGGGTGACTGGTAGGTTGTGGGTGGATGGTTGACACGGGGTGGTGGGTGGTAGGTGGGAGGTAGGGTGGGTGGTAGTTAATGGGTGACTGGTAGGTTGTGGGTGGGTGGCTGACACGGGGTGGTGGGTGGTAGGTGGGAGGTAGGGTGGGTGGTAGGTTATGGGAAACTGGTAGGTTGTGGGTGAGAGGCTGACACGGGGTGGTGAGTGGTAGGTGGGAGATAGGGTGGGTGGTAGGTAATGGGTGACTGGTAGGTTGTGGGTGGGTGGCTGACACGGGGTGGTGGGTGGTAGGTAGGAGGTAGGGTGGGTGGTAGGTTATGGGTGACTGGTAGGTTGTGGGTGGATGGCTGACACGGGGTGGTGGGTTGTAGGTGGGAGGTAGGGTGGGTGGTAGGTAATGGGTGACTGGTAGGTTGTGGGTGGGTGGCTGACACGGGGTGGTGGGTGGTAGGTGGGAGGTAGGGTGGGTGGTAGGTTATGGGTGACTGGTAGGTTGTGGGTGAGAGGCTGACACGGGGTGGTGGGTGGTAGGTGGGAGGTAGGGTGGGTGGTAGGTAATGGGTGAATGGTAGGTTGTGGGTGGATGGCTGACACGGGGTGGTGGGTGGTAGGTGGGAGGTAGGGTGGGTGGTAGGTGGGAGGTAGGGTGGGTGGTAGGTAATGGTTGACTGGTAGGTTGTGGGTGGGTGGCTGAAGTGGTGGGAGGTAGGGTGGGTGGTAGGTAATGGGTGACTGGTAGGTTGTGGGTGGGTGGCTGACACGGGGTGGTGGTTGGTAGGGATTAGGTAGGGTGGGTGGTAGGTAATGGGTGACTAGTAGGTTGTGGGTGGGTGGCGGACACGGGGTGGTGGGTGGTAGGTGGGAGGTAGGGTGGGTGGTAGGTAATGGGTGACTGGTAGGTTGTGGGTGGATGGCTGACACGGGGTGGTGGGTGGTAGGTGGGAGGTAAGGTGGGTGGTAGGTAATAGTTGACTGGTAGGTGGTCAGTGGGTGGCTGAGGTGGTGGGAGGTATGGTGGGTGGTAGGTAATGGGTGACTGGTAGGTTGTGGGTGGGTGGTTGACACGGGGTGGTGGGTGGTAGGTGGGAGGTAGGGTGGGTGGTAGTTAATGGGTGACTGGTAGGTTGTGGGTGGGTGGCTGACACGGGGTGGTGGGTGGTAGGTGGGAGGTAGGGTGGGTGGTAGGTAATGGGTGACTGGTAGGTTGTGGGTGGATGGCTGACACGGGGTGGTGGGTGGTAGGTAGGAGGTAGGGTGGGTGGTAGGTAATGGGTGACTGGTAGGTTGTGGGTGGGTGGCTGAAGTGGTGGGAGGTAGGGTGGGTGGTAGGTAATGGGTGACTGGTAGGTTGTGGGTGGATGGCTGACACGGGGTGGTGGTTGGTAGGGATTAGGTAGGGTGGGTGGTAGGTAATGGGTGACTAGTAGGTTGTGGGTGGGTGGCGGACACGGGGTGGTGGGTGGTAGGTGGGAGGTAGGGTGGGTGGTAGGTAATGGGTGACTGGTAGGTTGTGGGTGGATGGCTGACACGGGGTGGTGGGTGGTTGGTGGGAGGTAAGGTGGGTGGTAGGTAATAGTTGACTGGTAGGTTGTCAGTGGGTGGCTGAGGTGGTGGGAGATAGGGTGGGTGGTAGGTAATGGGTGACTGGTAGGTTGTGGGTGGATGGCTGACAGGGGGTGGTGGGTGGTAGGTGGGAGGTAGGGTGGGTGGTAGGTAATGGGTGACTGGTAGGTTGTGGGTGGATGGCTGACACGGGGTGGTGGGTGGTAGGTGGGAGGTAAGGTGGGTAGTAGGTAATAGTTGATTGGTAGGTTGTCAGTGGGTGGCTGAGGTGGTGGGAGATAGGAGGGTGGTAGGTAATGGGTGACTGGTAGGTTGTGGGTGGGTGGCTGACAGAGGGTGGTGGGTGGTAGGTGGGAGGTAGGGTGGGTGGTAGGTTATGGGTAACTGGTAGGTTGTGGGTGAGAGGCTGACACGGGGTGGTGAGTGGTAGGTGGGAGATAGGGTGGGTGGTAGGTAATGGGTTACTGGTAGGTTGTGGGTGGATGGCTGACACGGGGTGGTGGGTGGTAGGTGGGAGGTAGGGTGGGTGGTAGGTAATGGGTGACTGGTAGGTTGTGGGTGGATGGCTGACAGGGGGTGGTGCGTGGTAGGTGAGAGGTAGGGTGGGTGGTAGGTAATGGGTGACTGGTAGGTTGTGGGTGGATGGCTGACACGGGGTGGTGGGTGGTTGGTGGGAGGTAAGGTGGGTGGTAGGTAATAGTTGACTGGTAGGTTGTCAGTGGGTGGCTGAGGTGGTGGGAGGTAGGGTGGGTGGTAGGTAATGGGTGACTGGTAGGTTGTGGGTGGATGGCTGACACGGGGTGGTGGGCGGTAGGTAAGAGGTAGGGTGGGTGGTAGGTTATGGGTAACTGGTAGGTTGTGGGTGAGAGGCTGACACGGGGTGGTGAGTGGTAGGTGGGAGATAGGGTGGGTGGTAGGTAATGGGTTACTGGTAGGTTGTGGGTGGATGGCTGACACGGGGTGGTGGGTGGTAGGTGGGAGGTAGGGTGGGTGGTAGGTAATGGGTGACTGGTAGGTTGTGGGTGGGTGGCTGACACGGGGTGGTGGGTGGTAGGTGGGAGGTAGGGTGGGTGGTAGGTAATGGGTGACTGGTAGGTTGTGGGTGGGTGGCTGACACGGGGTGGTGGGTGGTAGGTGGGAGGTAGGGTGGGTGGTAGGTAATGGGTGACTGGTAGGTTGTGGGTGGATGGCTGACACGGGTAGGTGGGTGGTAGGTAGGAGGTAGGGTGGGTGGTAGGTAATGGGTGACTGGTAGGTTGTGGGTGGATGGCTGACACGGGGTGGTGGGCGGTACTTAGGAGGTAGGGTGGGTGGTAGGTAATGGGTTACTGGTAGGTTGTGGGTGGATGGCTGACACGGGGTGGTGGGTGGTAGGTAGGAGGTAGGGTGGGTGGTAGGTAATGGGTGACTGGTAGGTTGTGGGTGGGAGGCTGACACGGGGTGGTGGGTGGTAGGTGGGAGGTAGGGTGGGTGGTAGGTAATGGGTGACTGGTAGGTTGTGGGTGGGAGGCTGACACGGGGTGGTGGGTGGTAGGTGGGAGGTAGGGTGGGTGGTAGGTAATGGGTGACTGGTAGGTTGTGGGTGGGTGACTGACAGGGGGTGGTGGGTGGTAGGTGGGAGGTAGGGTGGGTGGTAGGTAATGGGTGACTGGTAGGTTGTGGGTGGGTGGCTGACACGGGGTGGTGGGTGGTAGGTAGGAGGTAGGGTGGGTGGTAGGTAATGGGTGACTGGTAGGTTGTGGGTGGATGGCTGACAGGGGGTGGTGGGTGGTAGGTGGGAGGTAGGGTGGGTGGTAGGTAATGGGTGACTGGTAGGTTGTGGGTGGATGGCTGACACGGGGTGGTGGGTGATAGAAGGGAGGTAGGGTGGGTGGTAGGTTATGGGTAACTGGTAGGTTGTGGGTGGGTGGTTGACACGGGGTGGTGGGTGGTAGGTGGGAGGTAGGGTGGGTGGTAGGTAATGGGTGACTGGTAGGTTGTGGGTGGGTGGCTGACACGGGGTGGTGGGTGGTAGGTGGGAGGTAGGGTGGGTGGTAGGTTATGGGTGACTGGTAGGTTGTGGGTGGGTGGCTGACACGGGGTGGTGGGTGGTAGGTGGGAGGTAGGGTGGGTGGTAGGTAATGGGTGACTGGTAGGTTGTGGGTGGATGGCTGACACGGGGTGGTGGGTGGTAGGTGGGAGGTAGGGTGGGTGGTAGGTAATGGGTGACTGGTAGGTTGTGGGTGGGAGTCTGACACGGGGTGGTGGGTGGTAGGTGGGAGGTAGGGTGGGTGGTAGGTAATGGGTGACTGGTAGGTTGTGGGTGGGTGGCTGAAACGGGGTGGTGGGTGGTAGGTGGGAGGTAGGGTGGGTGGTAGGTAATGGGTGACTGGTAGGTTGTGGGTGGGTGGCTGACACGGGGTGGTGGGTGGTAGGTGGGAGGTAGGGTGGGTGGTAGGTTATGGGTAACTGGTAGGTTGTGGGTGGGTGGCTGACACGGGGTGGTGGGTGGTAGGTGGGAGGTAGGGTGGGTGGTAGGTAATGGGTGACTGGTAGGTTGTGGGTGGATGGCTGACAGGGGGTGGTGGGTGGTAGGTGGGAGGTAGGGTGGGTGGTAGGTAATGGGTGACTGGTAGGTTGTGGGTGGATGGTTGACACGGGGTGGTGGGTGGTAGGTGGGAGGTAGGGTGGGTGGTAGTTAATGGGTGACTGGTAGGTTGTGGGTGGGTGGCTGACACGGGGTGGTGGGTGGTAGGTGGGAGGTAGGGTGGGTGGTAGGTAATGGGTGACTGGTAGGTTGTGGGTGGGAGGCTGACACGGGGTGGTGGGTGGTAGGTGGGAGGTAGGGTGGGTGGTAGGTAATGGGTGACTAGTAGGTTGTGGGTGGGTGGCGGACACGGGGTGGTGGGTGGTAGGTGGGAGGTAGGGTGGGTGGTAGGTAATGGGTGACTGGTAGGTTGTGGGTGGATGGCTGACACGGGGTGGTGGGTGGTAGGTGGGAGGTAAGGTGGGTGGTAGGTAATAGTTGACTGGTAGGTTGTCAGTGGGTGGCTGAGGTGGTGGGAGATAGGGTGGGTGGTAGGTAATGGGTGACTGGTAGGTTGTGGGTGGGTGGCTGACAGGGGGTGGTGGGTGGTAGGTGGGAGGTAGGGTGGGTGGTAGGTAATGGGTGACTGGTAGGTTGTGGGTGGATGGCTGACACGGGGTGGTGGGTGGTAGGTGGGAGGTAAGGTGGGTGGTAGGTAATAGTTGACTGGTAGGTTGTCAGTGGGTGGCTGAGGTGGTGGGAGATAGGGTGGGTGGTAGGTAATGGGTGACTGGTAGGTTGTGGGTGGGTGGCTGACAGGGGGTGGTGGGTGGTAGGTGGGAGGTAGGGTGGGTGGTAGGTAATGGGTGACTGGTAGGTTGTGGGTGGATGGCTGACACGGGGTGGTGGGTGGTAGGTGGGAGGTAAGGTGGGTAGTAGGTAATAGTTGACAGGTAGGTTGTCAGTGGGTGGCTGAGGTGGTGGGAGATAGGGTGGGTGGTAGGTAATGGGTGACTGGTAGGTTGTGGGTGGGTGGCTGACAGGGGGTGGTGGGTGGTAGGTGGGAGGTAGGGTGGGTGGTAGGTTATGGGTAACTGGTAGGTTGTGGGTGGATGGCTGACACGGGGTGGTGGGTGGTAGGTGGGAGGTAGGGTGGGTGGTAGGTAATGGGTGACTGGTAGGTTGTGGGTGGATGGCTGACACGGGGTGGTGGGTGGTAGGTAGGAGGTAGGGTGGGTGGTAGGTAATGGGTGACTGGTAGGTTGTGGGTGGATGGCTGACAGGGGGTGGTGGGTGGTAGGTGGGAGGTAGGGTGGGTGGTAGGTAATGGGTGACTGGTAGGTTGTGGGTGGGTGGCTGACAGGGGGTGGTGGGTGGTAGGTGGGAGGTAGGGTGGGTGGTAGGATATGGGTAACTGGTAGGTTGTGGGTGAGAGGCTGACACGGGGTGGTGGGTGGTAGGTGGGAGGTAGGGTGGGTGGTAGGTAATGGGTGACTGGTAGGTTGTGGGTGGGAGGCTGACACGGGGTGGTGGGTGGTAGGTGGGAGGTAGGGTGGGTGGTAGGTAATGGGTGACTGGTAGGTTGTGGGTGGGTGGCTGACAGGGGGAGGTGGGTAGGTGGGAGGTTGGGTGGGTGGTAGGTAATGGGTGACTGGTAGGTTGTGGGTTGATGGTTGACACGGGGTGGTGGGTGGTAGGTGGGAGGTAGGGTGGGTGGTAGTTAATGGGTGACTGGTAGGTTGTGGGTGGATGGCTGACACGGGGTGGTGGGTGGTAGGTGGGAGGTAGGGTGGGTGGTAGGTTATGGGTAACTGGAAGGTTGTGGGTGGGTGGCTGACAGGGGGTGGTGGTTGGTAGGTGGGAGGTAGGGTGGGTGATAGGTAATGGTTGACTGGGAGGTTGTGGGTGGGTTCCTGACAGGGGATGGTGGGTGATAGGTGGGTGGTAGGGTGGGTGGTAGGTAATGGTTGACTGGTAGGTTGTGGGTGGGTGGTTGAGGTGGTGGGAGGTAGGGTGGGTGGTAGGTAATGGGTGACTGGTAGGTTGTGGGTGGGTGGCTGACACGGGGTGGTGGGTGGTAGGTGGGAGGTAGGGTGGATGGTATGTAATGGGTGACTGGTAGGTTGTGGGTGGATGGCTGACACGGGGTGGTGGGCGGTAGGTGGGAGGTATGGTGGGTGGTAGGTAATGGGTGACTGGTAGGTTGTGGGTGGTTGGCTGAAACGGGGTGGTGGGTGGTAGGTGGGAGGTAGGGCGGGTGGTAGGTAATGGGTGACTGGTAGGTTGTGGGTGGGTGGCTGACAGAGGGTGGTGGGTGGTTGGTGGGAGGTAGGGTGGGTGGTAGGTTATGGGTAACTGGTAGGTTGTGGGTGGGTGGCTGACACGGGGTGGTGGGTGGTAGGTGGGAGGTAGGGTGGGTGGTAGGTAATGGGTGACTGGTAGGTTGTGGGTGGATGGCTGACAGGGGGTGGTGGGTGGTAGGTGGGAGGTAGGGTGGGTGGTAGTTAATGGGTGACTGGTAGGTTGTGGGTGGATGGTTGACACGGGGTGGTGGGTGGTAGGTGGGAGGTAGGGTGGGTGGTAGTTAATGGGTGACTGGTAGGTTGTGGGTGGATGGCTGACACGGGGTGGTGGGTGGTAGGTGGGAGGTAGGGTGGGTGGTAGGTAATGGGTGACTGGTAGGTTGTGGGTGGATGGCTGACACGGGGTGGTGGGTGGTAGGTAGGAGGTAGGGTGGGTGGTAGGTAATGGGTGACTGGTAGGTTGTGGGTGGATGGCTGACACGGGGTTGTGGGTGGTAGGTGGGAGGTAGGGTGGGTGGTAGGTAATGGGTGACTGGTAGGTTGTGGGTGGGTGGCTGACACGGGGTGGTGGGTGGTAGGTAGGAGGTAGGGTGGGTGGTAGGTAATGGGTGACTGGTAGGTTGTGGTTGGATGGCTGACACGGGGTGGTGGGTGGTAGGTAGGAGGTAGGGTGGGTGGTAGGTAATGGGTGACTGGTAGGTTGTGGGTGGGTGGCTAACACGGGGTGGTGGGTGGTAGGTGTGAGGTAGGGTGGGTGGTAGGTAATGGGTGACTGGTAGGTTGTGGGTGGGTGGCTGACACGGGGTGGTGGGTGGTAGGTGGGAGGTAGGGTGGGTGGTAGGTAATGGTGACTGGTAGGTTGTGGGTGGGTGGCTGAGGTGGTGGGAGGTAGGGTGGGTGGTAGGTAATGGGTGACTGGTAGGTTGTGGGTGGATGGCTGACACGGGGTGGTGGGTGGTAGGTGGGAGGTAGGGTGGGTGGTAGGAAATGGTTGACTGGTAGGTTGTGGGTGGATGGCTGACACGGGGTGGTGGGTGGTAGGTGGGAGGTAGGGTGGGTGGTAGGTAATGGGTGACTGGTAGGTTGTGGGTGGGTGGCTGACACGGGGTGGTGGGTGGTAGGTGTGTGGTAGGGTGGGTTGTAGGTAATGGGTGACTGGTAGGTTGTGGGTGGGTGGCTGACACGGGGTGGTGGGTGGTAGGTGGGAGGTAGGGTGGGTGGTAGGTTATGGGTAACTGGAAGGTTGTGGGTGGGTGGCTGACAGGGGGTGGTGGGTGGTAGGTGGAAGGTAGGGTGGATGATAGGTAATGGGTGACTGGGAGGTTGTGGGTGGGTTCCTGACAGGGGGTGGTGGGTGATAGGTGGGTGGTAGGGTGGGTGGTAGGTAATGGTTGACTGGTAGGTTGTGGGTGGGTGGTTGAGGTGGTGGGAGGTAGGGTGGGTGGTAGGTAATGGGTGACTGGTAGGTTGTGGGTGGGTGGCTGACACGGGGTGGTGGGTGGTAGGTGGGAGGTAGGGTGGATGGTAGGTAATGGGTGACTGGTAGGTTGTGGGTGGATGGCTGACACGGGGTGGTGGGCGGTAGGTAAGAGGTATGGTGGGTGGTAGGTAATGGGTGACTGGTAGGTTGTGGGTGGTTGGCTGAAACGGGGTGGTGGGTGGTAGGTGGGAGGTAGGGCGGGTGGTAGGTAATGGGTGACTGGTAGGTTGTGGGTGGATGGCTGACAGAGGGTGGTGGGTGGTTGGTGGGAGGTAGGGTGGGTGGTAGGTTATGGGTAACTGGTAGGTTGTGGGTGGGAGGCTGACACGGCGTGGTGGGTGGTAGGTGGGAGGTAGGGTGGGTGGTAGGTAATGGGTGACTGGTAGGTTGTGGGTGGATGGCTGACAGGGGGTGGTGGGTGGTAGGTGGGAGGTAGGGTGGGTGGTAGGTAATGGGTGACTGGTAGGTTGTGGGTGGATGGCTGACACGGGGTGGTGGGTGGTAGGTGGGAGGTAGGGTGGGTGGTAGTTAATGGGTGACTGGTAGGTTGTGGGTGGATGGCTGACACGGGGTGGTGGGTGGTAGGTGGGAGGTAGGGTGGGTGGTAGGTAATGGGTGACTGGTAGGTTGTGGGTGGATGGCTGACACGGGGTGGTGGGTGGTAGGTAGGAGGTAGGGTGGGTGGTAGGTAATGGGTGATTGGTAGGTTGTGGGTGGATGGCTGACACGGGGTTGTGGGTGGTAGGTGGGAGGTAGGGTGGGTGGTAGGTAATGGGTGACTGGTAGGTTGTGGGTGGGTGGCTGACACGGGGTGGTGGGTGGTAGGTGGGAGGTAGGGTGGGTGGTAGGTAATGGGTGACTGGTAGGTTGTGGGTGGATGGCTGACACGGGGTGGTGGGTGGTAGGTAGGAGGTAGGGTGGGTGGTAGGTAATGGGTGACTGGTAGGTTGTGGTTGGATGGCTGACACGGGGTGGTGGGTGGTAGGTAGGAGGTAGGGTGGGTGGTAGGTAATGGGTGACTGGTAGGTTGTGGGTGGGTGGTTGACACGGGGTGGTGGGTGGTAGGTGGGAGGTAGGGTGGGTGGTAGGTTATGGGTAACTGGTAGGTTGTGGGTGAGAGGCTGACACGGGGTGGTGGGTGGTAGGTGGGAGGTAGGGTGGGTGGTAGGTAATGGTGACTGGTAGGTTGTGGGTGGGTGGCTGAGGTGGTGGGAGGTAGGGTGGGTGGTAGGTAATGGGTGACTGGTAGGTTGTGGGTGGATGGCTGACACGGGGTGGTGGGTGGTAGGTGGGAGGTAGGGTGGGTGGTAGCTAATGGTGACTGGTAGGTTGTGGGTGGGTGGCTGAGGTGGTGGGAGGTAGGGTGGGTGGTAGGTAATGGGTGACTGGTAGGTTGTGGGTGAGGGGCTGACACGGGGTGGTGGGTGGTAGGTGGTTGGTAGGGTGGGTGGTAGGTTATGGGTAACTGGTAGGTTGTGGGTGAGAGGCTGACACGTGGTGGTGGGTGGTAGGTGGGAGGTAGGGTGGGTGGTTGGTAATGGGTGACTGGTAGGTTGTGGGTGGGTGGCTGACAGGGGGTGGTGGGTGGTAGGTGGGAGGTAGGGTGGGTGGTAGGTTATGGGTAACTGGTAGGTTGTGGGTTAGAGGCTGACACGGGGTGGAGGATGGTAGGTGGGAGGTAGGGTGGGTGGTAGGTTTTGGGTAACTGGTAGGTTGTGGGTGGGTGGCTGACACGGGGTGGTGGGTGGTAGGTAGGAGGTAGGGTGGGTGGTAGGTAATGGGTGACTGGTAGGTTGTGGGTGGATGGCTGACAGGGGGAGGTGGGTAGGTGGGAGGTTGGGTGGGTGGTAGGTAATGGGTGACTGGTAGGTTGTGGGTTGATGGTTGACACGGGGTGGTGGGTGGTAGGTGGGAGGTAGGGTGGGTGGTAGTTAATGGGTGACTGGTAGGTTGTGGGTGGGTGGCTGACACGGGGTGGTGGGTGGTAGGTGGGAGGTAGGGTGGGTGGTAGGTTATGGGTAACTGGAAGGTTGTGGGTGGGTGGCTGACAGGGGGTGGTGGGTGGTAGGTGGGAGGTAGGGTGGGTGATAGGTAATGGTTGACTGGGAGGTTGTGGGTGGGTTCCTGACAGGGGATGGTGGGTGATAGGTGGGTGGTAGGGTGGGTGGTAGGTAATGGTTGACTGGTAGGTTGTGGGTGGGTGGTTGAGGTGGTGGGAGGTAGGGTGGGTGGTAGGTAATGGGTGACTGGTAGGTTGTGGGTGGGTGGCTGACACGGGGTGGTGGGTGGTAGGTGGGAGGTAGGGTGGGTGGTAGGTAATGGGTGACTGGTAGGTTGTGGGTGGTTGGCTGACACGGGGTGGTGGGTGGTAGGTGGGAGGTAGGGCGGGTGGTAGGTAATGGGTGACTGGTAGGTTGTGGGTGGGTGGCTGACAGAGGGTGGTGGGTGGTTGGTGGGAGGTAGGGTGGGTGGTAGGTTATGGGTAACTGGTAGGTTGTGGGTGGGTGGTTGACACGGGGTGGTGGGTGGGAGGTAGGGTGGGTGGTGGGTGGTAGGTGGGAGGTAGGGTGGGTGGTAGGTAATGGGTGACTGGTAGGTTGTGGGTGGATGGCTGACAGGGGGTGGTGGGTGGTAGGTGGGAGGTAGGGTGGGTGGTAGGTAATGGGTGACTGGTAGGTTGTGGGTGGATGGTTGACACGGGGTGGTGGGTGGTAGGTGGGAGGTAGGGTGGGTGGTAGGTAATGGGTGACTGGTAGGTTGTGGGTGAGAGGCTGACACGGGGTGGTGGGTGGTAGGTGGGAGATAGGGTGGGTGGTAGGTTATGGGTAACTGGTAGGTTGTGGGTGAGAGGCTGACACGTGGTGGTGGGTGGTAGGTGGGAGGTAGGGTGGGTGGTTGGTAATGGGTGACTGGTAGGTTGTGGGTGGGTGGCTGACACGGGGTGGTGGGTGGTAGGTGGGAGGTAGGGTGGGTGGTAGGTTATGGGTGACTGGTAGGTTGTGGGTGAGAGGCTGACACGGGGTGGAGGATGGTAGGTGGGAGGTAGGGTGGGTGGTAGGTTATGGGTAACTGGTAGGTTGTGGGTGGGTGGCTGACACGGGGTGGTGGGTGGTAGGTGGGAGGTAGGGTGGGTGGTAGGTAATGGGTGACTGGTAGGTTGTGGGTGGATGGCTGACAGGGGGTGGTGGGTGGTAGGTAGGGTGGGTGGTAGGTAATGGGTGACTGGTAGGTTGTGGGTGGATGGCTGACACGGGGTGGTGGGTGGTAGGTAGGAGGTAGGGTGGGTGGTAGGTAATGGGTGACTGGTAGGTTGTGGGTGGATGGCTGACAGGGGGTGGTGGGTGGTAGGTGGGAGGTAGGGTGGGTGGTAGGTAATGGGTGACTGGTAGGTTGTGGGTGGGTGGCTGACACGGGGTGGTGGGTGATAGGTGGGAGGTAGGGTGGGTGGTAGGTTATGGGTAACTGGTAGGTTGTGGGTGGGTGGCTGACACGGGGTGGTGGGTGGTAGGTGGCTGGTAGTGTTGGTGGTAGGTAATGGGTGACTGGTAGGTTGTGGGTGGGTGGCTGACACGGGGTGGTGGGTGGTAGGTGGGAGGTAGGGTGGGTGGTAGGTAATGGGTGACTGGTAGATTGTGGGTGGATGGCTGACACGGGGTGGTGGGTGGTAGGTGGGAGGAAGGGTGGGTGGTAGGTAATGGTTGACTGGTAGGTTGTGGGTGGATGGCTGACACGGGGTGGTGGGTGGTAGGTGGGAGGTAGGGTGGGTGGTAGGTAATGGTTGACTGGTAGGTTGTGGGTGAGAGGCTGACACGGGGTGGTGGGTGGTAGGTGGGAGATAGGGTGGGTGGTAGGTTATGGGTAACTGGTAGGTTGTGGGTGAGAGGCTGACACGTGGTGGTGGGTGGTAGGTGGGAGGTAGGGTGGGTGGTTGGTAATGGGTGACTGGTAGGTTGTGAGTGGGTGGCTGACACGGGGTGGTGGGTGGTAGGTGGGAGGTAGGGTGGGTGGTAGGTTATGGGTGACTGGTAGGTTGTGGGTGAGAGGCTGACACGGGGTGGAGGATGGTAGGTGGGAGGTAGGGTGGGTGGTAGGTTATGGGTAACTGGTAGGTTGTGGGTGGGTGGCTGACACGGGGTGGTGGGTGGTAGGTGGGAGGTAGGGTGGGTGGTAGGTAATGGGTGACTGGTAGGTTGTGGGTGGATGGCTGACAGGGGGTGGTGGGTGGTAGGTAGGGTGGGTGGTAGGTAATGGGTGACTGGTAGGTTGTGGGTGGATGGCTGACACGGGGTGGTGGGTGGTAGGTAGGAGGTAGGGTGGGTGGTAGGTAATGGGTGACTGGTAGGTTGTGGGTGGATGGCTGACAGGGGGTGGTGGGTGGTAGGTGGGAGGTAGGGTGGGTGGTAGGTAATGGGTGACTGGTAGGTTGTGGGTGGGTGGCTGACACGGGGTGGTGGGTGATAGGTGGGAGGTAGGGTGGGTGGTAGGTTATGGGTAACTGGTAGGTTGTGGGTGGGTGGCTGACACGGGGTGGTGGGTGGTAGGTGGCTGGTAGTGTTGGTGGTAGGTAATGGGTGACTGGTAGGTTGTGGGTGGGTGGCTGACACGGGGTGGTGGGTGGTTGGTAGGAGGAAGGGTGGGTGGTAGGTAATGGGTGACTGGTAGGTTGTGGGTGGATGGCTGACAGGGGGTGGTGGGTGGTAGGTGGGAGGTAGGGTGGGTGGTAGGTAATGGGTGACTGGTAGGTTGTGGGTGGATGGTTGACACGGGGTGGTGGGTGGTAGGTGGGAGGTAGGGTGGGTGGTAGGTAATGGGTGACTGGTAGGTTGTGGGTGAGAGGCTGACACGGGGTGGTGGGTGGTAGGTGGGAGATAGGGTGGGTGGTAGGTTATGGGTAACTGGTAGGTTGTGGGTGAGAGGCTGACACGTGGTGGTGGGTGGTAGGTGGGAGGTAGGGTGGGTGGTTGGTAATGGGTGACTGGTAGGTTGTGGGTGGGTGGCTGACACGGGGTGGTGGGTGGTAGGTGGGAGGTAGGGTGGGTGGTAGGTTATGGGTGACTGGTAGGTTGTGGGTGAGAGGCTGACACGGGGTGGAGGATGGTAGGTGGGAGGTAGGGTGGGTGGTAGGTTATGGGTAACTGGTAGGTTGTGGGTGGGTGGCTGACACGGGGTGGTGGGTGGTAGGTGGGAGGTAGGGTGGGTGGTAGGTAATGGGTGACTGGTAGGTTGTGGGTGGATGGCTGACAGGGGGTGGTGGGTGGTAGGTAGGGTGGGTGGTAGGTAATGGGTGACTGGTAGGTTGTGGGTGGATGGCTGACACGGGGTGGTGGGTGGTAGGTAGGAGGTAGGGTGGGTGGTAGGTAATGGGTGACTGGTAGGTTGTGGGTGGATGGCTGACAGGGGGTGGTGGGTGGTAGGTGGGAGGTAGGGTGGGTGGTAGGTAATGGGTGACTGGTAGGTTGTGGGTGGGTGGCTGACACGGGGTGGTGGGTGATAGGTGGGAGGTAGGGTGGGTGGTAGGTTATGGGTAACTGGTAGGTTGTGGGTGGGTGGCTGACACGGGGTGGTGGGTGGTAGGTGGCTGGTAGTGTTGGTGGTAGGTAATGGGTGACTGGTAGGTTGTGGGTGGGTGGCTGACACGGGGTGGTGGGTGGTTGGTAGGAGGAAGGGTGGGTGGTAGGTAATGGGTGACTGGTAGATTGTGGGTGGATGGCTGACACGGGGTGGTGGGTGGTAGGTGGGAGGAAGGGTGGGTGGTAGGTAATGGTTGACTGGTAGGTTGTGGGTGGATGGCTGACACGGGGTGGTGGGTGGTAGGTGGGAGGTAGGGTGGGTGGTAGGTAATGGTTGACTGGTAGGTTGTGGGTGGGTGGTTGAGGTGGTGGGAGGTAGGGTGGGTGGTAGGTAATGGGTGACTGGTAGGTTGTGGGTGGATGGCTGACACGGGGTGGTGGGTGGTAGGTGGGAGGTAGGGTGGGTGAAAGGTAATGGTTGACTGGTAGGTTGTGGGTGGGTGTCTGACACGGGGTGGTGGGTGGTAGGTGGGTGGTAGGGTGGGTGGTAGGTAATGGGTGACTGGTAGGTGTTGGGTGGGTGGCTGACACGGGGTGGTGGGTGGTAGGTGGGAGGTAGGGTGGGTGGTAGGTTATGGGTAACTGGAAGGTTGTGGGTGGGTGGCTGACAGGGGGTGGTGGGTGGTAGGTGGGAGGTAGGGTGGGTGATAGGTAATGGGTGACTGGTAGGTTGTGGGTGGGTGGTTGAGGTGGTGGGAGGTAGGGTGGGTGGTAGGTAATGGGTGACTGGTAGGTTGTGGGTGGATGGCTGACACGGGGTGGTGGGTGGTAGGTGGGAGGTAGGGTGGGTGAAAGGTAATGGGTGACTGGTAGGTTGTGGGTGGATGGCTGACACGGGGTGGTGGGTGGTAGGTGGGAGGTAGGGTGGGTGGTAGGTAATGGGTGACTGGTAGGTTGTGGGTGGATGGCTGACACGGGGTGGTGGGTGGTAGGTAGGAGGTAGGGTGGGTGGTAGGTAATGGTTGACTGGTAGGTTGTGGGTGGGAGGCTGAGGTGGTGGGAGGTAGGGTGGGTGGTAGGTAATGGGTGACTGGTAGGTTGTGGGTGGATGGCTGACACGGGGTGGTGGGTGGTAGGTGGGAGGTAGGGTGGGTGGTAGGTAATGGGTGACTGGTAGGTTGTGGGTAGATGGATGACACGGGGTGGTGGGTGGTAGGTAGGAGGTAGGGTGGGTGGTAGGTAATGGGTGACTGGTAGGTTGTGGGTGGATGGCTGACACGGGGTGGTGGGTGGTAGGTGGGAGGTAGGGTGGGTGGTAGGTTATGGGTGACTGGTAGGTTGTGGGTGGGTGGCTGACACGGGGTGGTGGGTGGTAGGTGGGAGGTAGGGTGGGTGGTAGGTAATGGGTGACTGGTAGGTTGTGGGTGGATGGCTGACACGGGGTGGTGGGTGGTAGGTGGGGGGTAAGGTGGGTGGTAGGTAATAGTTGACTGGTAGGTTGTCAGTGGGTGGCTGAGGTGGTGGGAGATAGGGTGGGTGGTAGGTAATGGGTGACTGGTAGGTTGTGGGTGGGTGGCTGACAGGGGGTGGTGGGTGGTAGGTGGGAGGTAGGGTGGGTGGTAGGTAATGGGTGACTGGTAGGTTGTGGGTGGATGGCTGACACGGGGTGGTGGGTGGTAGGTGGGAGGTAAGGTGGGTGGTAGGTAATGGTTGACTGGTAGGTTGTCAGTGGGTGGCTGAGGTGGTGGGAGGTAGGGTGGGTGGTAGGTTATGGGTGACTGGTAGGTTGTGGGTGGATGGCTGACAGGGGGTGGTGGGTGGTAGGTGGGAGGTAGGGTGGGTGGTAGGTTATGGGAAACTGGTAGGTTGTGGGTGAGAGGCTGACACGGGGTGGTGAGTGGTAGGTGGGAGATAGGGTGGGTGGTAGGTAATGGGTGACTGGTAGGTTGTGGGTGGATGGCTGACACGGGGTGGTGGGTGGTAGGTGGGAGGTAGGGTGGGTGGTAGGTAATGGGTGACTGGTAGGTTGTGGGTGGATGGCTGACACGGGGTGGTGGGCTTTAGGTAAGAGGTATGGTGGGTGGTAGGTAATGGGTGAGTGGTAGGTTGTGGGTGGGTGGCTGACACGGGGTGGTGGGTGGTAGGTGGGAGGTAGGGTGGGTGGTAGGTAATGGGTGACTGGTAGGTTGTGGGTGGGTGGTTGACACGGGGTGGTGGGTGGTAGGTGGGAGGTAGGGTGGGTGGTAGGTAATGGGTAACTGGTAGGTTGTGGGTGGGTGGCTGACACGGGGTGGTGGGTGGTAGGTGGGAGGTAGGGTGGGTGGTAGGTAATGGGTTACTGGTAGGTTGTGGGTGGATGGCTGACAGGGGGGGGTTGGTGGTTGGTGGGAGGTTGGGTGGGTGGTAGGTTATGGGTAACTGGTAGGTTGTGGGTGGGTGGCTGACACGGGGTGGTGGGTGGTAGGTGGGAGGTAGGGTGGGTGGTAGGTAATGGGTGACTGGTAGGTTGTGGGTGGGTGACTGACAGGGGGTGGTGGGTGGTAGGTGGGAGGTAGGGTGGGTGGTAGGTAATGGGTGACTGGTAGGTTGTGGGTGGGTGGCTGACACGGGGTGGTGGGTGGTAGGTAGGAGGTAGGGTGGGTGGTAGGTAATGGGTGACTGGTAGGTTGTGGGTGGATGGCTGACAGGGGGTGGTGGGTGGTAGGTGGGAGGTAGGGTGGGTGGTAGGTAATGGGTGACTGGTAGGTTGTGGGTGGGTGGCTGACACGGGGTGGTGGGTGATAGGTGGGAGGTAGGGTGGGTGGTAGGTTATGGGTAACTGGTAGGTTGTGGGTGGGTGGCTGACACGGGGTGGTGGGTGGTAGGTGGCTGGTAGGGTTGGTGGTAGGTAATGGGTGACTGGTAGGTTGTGGGTGGGTGGCTGACACGGGGTGGTGGGTGGTTGGTAGGAGGAAGGGTGGGTGGTAGGTAATGGGTGACTGGTAGGTTGTGGGTGGATGGCTGACACGGGGTGGTGGGTGGTAGGTGGGAGGTAGGGTGGGTGGTAGGTAATGGGTGACTGGTAGGTTGTGGGTGGATGGTTGACAGGGGGTGGTGGGTGCTAGGTGGGTGGTAGGGTGGGTGGTAGTTAATGGGTGACTGGTAGGTTGTGGGTGGGTGGCTGACACGGGGTCGTGGGTGGTAGGTGGGAGGTAGGGTGGGTGGTAGGTAATGGGTGACTGGTAGGTTGTGGGTGGATGGCTGACACGGGGTGGTGGGTGGTAGGTGGGAGGTAAGGTGGGTGGTAGGTAATAGTTGACTGGTAGGTTGTCAGTGGGTGGCTGAGGTGGTGGGAGATAGGGTGGGTGGTAGGTAATGGGTGACTGGTAGGTTGTGGGTGGGTGGCTGACAGGGGGTGGTGGGTGGTAGGTGGGAGGTAGGGTGGGTGGTAGGTAATGGGTGACTGGTAGGTTGTGGGTGGATGGCTGACACGGGGTGGTGGGTGGTAGGTAGGAGGTAGGGTGGGTGGTAGGTAATGGGTGACTGGTAGGTTGTGGGTGGGTGGCTGACACGGGGTGGTGGGTGGTAGGTGGGAGGTAGGGTGGGTGGTAGGTAATGGGTAACTGGTAGGTTGTGGGTGGGTGGCTGACACGGGGTGGTGGGTGATAGGTGGGAGGTAGGGTGGGTGGTAGGTAATGGTTGACTGGTAGGTTGTGGGTGGGTGGCTGACATGGGGTGGTGGGTGGTAGGTGGGAGGTAGGGTGAGTGGTAGGTAAAGGGTGACTGGTAGGTTGTGGGTGGGTGGCTGACACGGGGTGGTGGGTGGTAGGTGGGAGGTAGGGTGGGTGGTAGGTAATGGGTGACTGGTAGGTTGTGGGTGGGTGACTGACAGGGGGTGGTGGGTGGTAGGTGGGAGGTAGGGTGGGTGGTAGGTAATGGGTGACTGGTAGGTTGTGGGTGGGTGGCTGACACGGGGTGGTGGGTGGTAGGTAGGAGGTAGGGTGGGTGGTAGGTAATGGGTGACTGGTAGGTTGTGGGTGGATGGCTGACAGGGGGTGGTGGGTGGTAGGTGGGAGGTAGGGTGGGTGGTAGGTAATGGGTGACTGGTAGGTTGTGGGTGGGTGGCTGACACGGGGTGGTGGGTGATAGGTGGGAGGTAGGGTGGGTGGTAGGTTATGGGTAACTGGTAGGTTGTGGGTGGGTGGCTGACACGGGGTGGTGGGTGGTAGGTGGCTGGTAGGGTTGGTGGTAGGTAATGGGTGACTGGTAGGTTGTGGGTGGGTGGCTGACACGGGGTGGTGGGTGGTTGGTAGGAGGAAGGGTGGGTGGTAGGTAATGGGTGACTGGTAGGTTGTGGGTGGATGGCTGACACGGGGTGGTGGGTGGTAGGTGGGAGGTAGGGTGGGTGGTAGGTAATGGGTGACTGGTAGGTTGTGGGTGGATGGTTGACAGGGGGTGGTGGGTGCTAGGTGGGTGGTAGGGTGGGTGGTAGTTAATGGGTGACTGGTAGGTTGTGGGTGGGTGGCTGACACGGGGTCGTGGGTGGTAGGTGGGAGGTAGGGTGGGTGGTAGGTAATGGGTGACTGGTAGGTTGTGGGTGGATGGCTGACACGGGGTGGTGGGTGGTAGGTGGGAGGTAAGGTGGGTGGTAGGTAATAGTTGACTGGTAGGTTGTCAGTGGGTGGCTGAGGTGGTGGGAGATAGGGTGGGTGGTAGGTAATGGGTGACTGGTAGGTTGTGGGTGGGTGGCTGACAGGGGGTGGTGGGTGGTAGGTGGGAGGTAGGGTGGGTGGTAGGTAATGGGTGACTGGTAGGTTGTGGGTGGATGGCTGACACGGGGTGGTGGGTGGTAGGTGGGAGGTAAGGTGGGTGGTAGGTAATAGTTGACTGGTAGGTTGTCAGTGTGTGGCTGAGGTGGTGGGAGATAGGGTGGGTGGTAGGTAATGGGTGACTGGTAGGTTGTGGGTGGGTGGCTGACAGGGGGTGGTGGGTGGTAGGTGGGAGGCAGGGTGGGTGGTAGGTTATGGGAAACTGGTAGGTTGTGGGTGAGAGGCTGACACGGGGTGGTGAGTGGTAGGTGGGTGATAGGGTGGGTGGTAGGTAATGGGTAACTGGTAGGTTGTGGGTGGATGGCTGACACGGGGTGGTGGGTGGTAGGTGGGAGGTAGGGTGGGTGGTAGGTAATGGGTGACTGGTAGGTTGTGGGTGGATGGCTGACACGGGGTGGTGGGTGGTAGGTGGGAGGTAGGGTGAGTGGTAGGTAATGGGTGACTGGTAGGTTGTGGGTGGGTGGCTGACAGGGGGTGGTGGGTGGTAGGTGGGAGGTAGGGTGGGTGGTAGGTAATGGGTGACTGGTAGGTTGTGGGTGGGTGGCTGACACGGGGTGGTGGGTGGTAGGTGGGAGGTAGGGTGGGTGGTAGGTTATGGGTAACTGGTAGGTTGTGGGTGGGTGGCTGACACGGGGTGGTGGGTGGTAGGTGGGAGGTAGGGTGGGTGGTAGGTAATGGGTGACTGGTAGGTTGTGGGTGGATGGCTGACACGGGTAGGTGGGTGGTAGGTAGGAGGTAGGGTGGGTGGTAGGTAATGGGTGACTGGTAGGTTGTGGGTGGATGGCTGACACGGGGTGGTGGGTGGTAGGTAGAAGGTAGGGTGGGTGGTAGGTAATGGGTTACTGGTAGGTTGTGGGTGGGTGGCTGACACGGGGTGGAGGGTGGTAGGTGGGAGGTAGGGTGAGTGGTAGGTAATGGGTGACTGGTAGGTTGTGGGTGGATGGCTGACAGGGGGTGGTGGGTGGTAGGTGGGAGGTAGGGTGGGTGGTAGGATATGGGTAACTGGTAGGTTGTGGGTGAGAGGCTGACACGGGGTGGTGGGTGGTAGGTGGGAGGTAGGGTGGGTGGTAGGTAATGGGTGACTGGTAGGTTGTGGGTGGATGGCTGACACGGGTAGGTGGGTGGTAGGTAGGAGGTAGGGTGGGTGGTAGGTAATTGGTTACTGGTAGGTTGTGGGTGGGTGGCTGACACGGGGTGGTGGGTGGTAGGTGGGAGGTAGGGTGAGTGGTAGGTAAAGGGTGACTGGTAGGTTGTGGGTGGGTGGCTGACACGGGGTGGTGGGTGGTAGGTGGGAGGTAGGGTGAGTGGTAGGTAATGGGTGACTGGTAGGTTGTGGGTGGGAGGCTGACACGTGGTGGTGGGTGGTAGGTGGGAGGTAGGGTGGGTGGTAGGTAATGGGTGACTGGTAGGTTGTGGGTGGGTGACTGACAGGGGGTGGTGGGTGGTAGGTGGGAGGTAGGGTGGGTGGTAGGTAATGGGTGACTGGTAGGTTGTGGGTGGGTGGCTGACACGGGGTGGTGGGTGGTAGGTAGGTGGTAGAGTGGGTGGTAGGTAATGGGTGACTGGTAGGTTGTGGGTGGGTGGCTGAGGTGGTGGGAGGTAGGGTGGGTGGTAGGTAATGGGTGACTGGTAGGTTGTGGGTGGGTGGCTGACACGGGGTGGTGGGTGGTAGGTGGGAGGTAGGGTGGGTGGTAGGTAATGGTTGACTGGTAGGTTGTGGGTGGGTGGTTGAGGTGGTGGGAGGTAGGGTGGGTGGTAGGTAATGGGTGACTGGTAGGTTGTGGGTGGGTGGCTGACACGGGGTGGTGGGTGGTAGGTGGGAGGTAGGGTGGGTGGTAGGTTATGGGTAACTGGAAGGATGTGGGTGGGTGGCTGACAGGGGGTGGTGGGTGGTAGGTGGGAGGTAGGGTGGGTGATAGGTAATGGTTGACTGGGAGGTTGTGGGTGGGTTCCTGACAGGGGGTGGTGGGTGATAGGTGGGAGGTAGGGTGGGTGGTAGGTAATGGTTGACTGGTAGGTTGTGGGTGGGTGGTTGAGGTGGTGGGAGGTAGGGTGGGTGGTAGGTAATAGGTGACTGGTAGGTTGTGGGTGGATGGCTGACACGGGGTGGTGGGTGGTAGGTAGGAGGTAGGGTGGGTGGTAGGTAATGGGTGACTGGTAGGTTGTGGGTGGGTGGCGGACACGGGGTGGTGGGTGGTAGGTGGGAGGTAGGGTGGGTGCTAGGTAATGGGTGACTGGTAGGTTGTGGGTGGATGGCTGACACGGGGTGGTGGGTGGTAGGTGGGGGGTAAGGTGGGTGGTAGGTAATAGTTGACTGGTAGGTTGTCAGTGGGTGGCTGAGGTGGTGGGAGATAGGGTGGGTGGTAGGTAATGGGTGACTGGTAGGTTGTGGGTGGGTGGCTGACAGGGGGTGGTGGGTGGTAGGTGGGAGGTAGGGTGGGTGGTAGGTAATGGGTGACTGGTAGGTTGTGGGTGGGTGGCTGACACGGGGTGGTGAGTGGTAGGTGGGAGATAGGGTGGGTGGTAGGTAATGGGTGACTGGTAGGTTGTGGGTGGATGGCTGACACGGGGTGGTGGGTGGTAGGTGGGAGGTAGGGTGGGTGGTAGGTAATGGGTGACTGGTAGGTTGTGGGTGGATGGCTGACACGGGGTGGTGGGCGGTAGGTAAGAGGTATGGTGGGTGGTAGGTAATGGGTGAGTGGTAGGTTGTGGGTGGGTGGCTGACACGGGGTGGTGGGTGGTAGGTGGGAGGTAGGGTGGGTGGTAGGTAATGGGTGACTGGTAGGTTGTGGGTGGGCGGTTGACACGGGGTGGTGGGTGGTAGGTGGGAGGTAGGGTGGGTGGTAGGTAATGGGTGACTGGTAGGTTGTGGGTGGATGGCTGACACGGGGTGGTGGGCGGTAGGTAAGAGGTATGGTGGGTGGTAGGTAATGGGTGAGTGGTAGGTTGTGGGTGGGTGGCTGACACGGGGTGGTGGGTGGTAGGGGGGAGGTAGGGTGGGTGGTAGGTAATGGGTGACTGGTAGGTTGTGGGTGGGCGGTTGACACGGGGTGGTGGGTGGTAGGTGGGAGGTAGGGTGGGTGGTAGGTTATGGGTAACTGGTAGGTTGTGGGTGGGTGGCTGACACGGGGTGGTGGGTGGTACGTGGGAGGTAGGGTGGGTGGTAGGTAATGGGTGACTGGTAGGTTGTGGGTGGATGGCTGACACGGGGTGGTGGGTGGTAGGTGGGGGGTAAGGTGGGTGGTAGGTAATAGTTGACTGGTAGGTTGTCAGTGGGTGGCTGAGGTGGTGGGAGATAGGGTGGGTGGTAGGTAATGGGTGACTGGTAGGTTGTGAGTGGGTGGCTGACAGGGGGTGGTGGGTGGTAGGTGGGAGGTAGGGTGGGTGGTAGGTAATGGGTGACTGGTAGGTTGTGGGTGGGTGGCTGACACGGGGTGGTGAGTGGTAGGTGGGAGATAGGGTGGGTGGTAGGTAATGGGTGACTGGTAGGTTGTGGGTGGATGGCTGACACGGGGTGGTGGGTGGTAGGTGGGAGGTAGGGTGGGTGGTAGGTAATGGGTGACTGGTAGGTTGTGGGTGGGTGGCTGACAGGGGGTGGTGGGTGGTAGGTAGGAGGTAGGGTGGGTGATAGGTAATGGTTGACTGGGAGGTTGTGGGTGGGTGGCTGACACGGGGTGGTGAGTGGTAGGTGGGAGATAGGGTGGGTGGTAGGTAATGGGTGACTGGTAGGTTGTGGGTGGATGGCTGACACGGGGTGGTGGGCGGTAGGTAAGAGGTATGGTGGGTGGTAGGTAATGGGTGAGTGGTAGGTTGTGGGTGGGTGGCTGACACGGGGTGGTGGGTGGTAGGTGGGAGGTAGGGTGGGTGGTAGGTAATGGGTGACTGGTAGGTTGTGGGTGGGCGGTTGACACGGGGTGGTGGGTGGTAGGTGGGAGGTAGGGTGGGTGGTAGGTTATGGGTAACTGGTAGGTTGTGGGTGGGTGGCTGACACGGGGTGGTGGGTGGTACGTGGGAGGTAGGGTGGGTGGTAGGTAATGGGTGACTGGTAGGTTGTGGGTGGATGGCTGACACGGGCAGGTGGGTGGTAGGTAGGAGGTAGGGTGGGTGGTAGGTAATGGGTGACTGGTAGGTTGTGGGTGGGTGGCTGACACGGGGTGGTGGGTGGTAGGTAGGAGGTAGGGTGGGTGGTAGGTAATGGGTTACTGGTAGGTTGTGGGTGGGTGGCTGACACGGGGTGGTGGGTGGTAGGTGGGAGGTAGGGTGAGTGGTAGGTAATGGGTGACTGGTAGGTTGTGGGTGGGTGGCTGACAGGGGGTGGTGGGTGGTAGGTGGGAGGTAGGGTGGGTGGTAGGATATGGGTAACTGGTAGGTTGTGGGTGAGAGGCTGACACGGGGTGGTGGGTGGTAGGTGGGAGGTAGGGTGGGTGGTAGGTAATGGGTGACTGGTAGGTTGTGGGTGGATGGCTGACACGGGTAGGTGGGTGGTAGGTAGGAGGTAGGGTGGGTGGTAGGTAATGGGTGACTGGTAGGTTGTGGGTGGATGGCTGACACGGGGTGGTGGGTGGTAGGTAGGAGGTAGGGTGGGTGGTAGGTAATGGGTGACTGGTAGGTTGTGGGTGGGTGGCTGACACGGGGTGGTGGGTGGTAGGTGGGAGGTAGGGTGGATGGTAGGTAATGGGTGACTGGTAGGTTGTGGGTGGATGGCTGACACGGGGTGGTGGGCGGTAGGTAAGAGGTATGGTGGGTGGTAGGTAATGGGTGACTGGTAGGTTGTGGGTGGTTGGCTGAAACGGGGTGGCGGGTGGTAGGTGGGAGGTAGGGTGGGTGGTAGGTAATGGGTGACTGGTAGGTTGTGGGTGGGTGGCTGACAGAGGGTGGTGGGTGGTTGGTGGGAGGTAGGGTGGGTGGTAGGTTATGGGTAACTGGTAGGTTGTGGGTGGATGGCTGACACGGGGTGGTGGGTGGTAGGTGGGAGGTAGGGTGGGTGGTAGGTAATGGGTGACTGGTAGGTTGTGGGTGGATGGCTGACAGGGGGTGGTGGGTGGTAGGTGGGAGGTAGGGTGGGTGGTAGGTAATGGGTGACTGGTAGGTTGTGGGTGGATGATTGACACGGGGTGGTGGGTGGTAGGTGGGAGGTAGGGTGGGTGGTAGTTAATGGGTGACTGGTAGGTTGTGGGTGGATGGCTGACACGGGGTGGTGGGTGGTAGGTGGGTGGTAGGGTGGGTGGTAGGTAATGGGTGACTGGTAGGTTGTGGGTGGATGGATGACACGGGGTGGTGGGTGGTAGGTAGGAGGTAGGGTGGGTGGTAGGTGATGGGTGACTGGTAGGTTGTGGGTGGTTGGCTGACACGGGGTGGTGGGTGGTAGGTGGGAGGTAGGGTGGGTGGTAGGTAATGGGTGACTGGTAGGTTGTGGGTGGTTGGCTGACACGGGGTGGTGGGTGGTAGGTGGGAGGTAGGGTGGGTGGTAGGTAATGGGTGACTGGTAGGTTGTGGGTGGATGGCTGACACGGGGTGGTGGGTGGTAGGTGGGTGGTAGGGTGGGTGGTAGGTAATGGGTGACTGGTAGGTTGTGGGTGGATGGCTGACACGGGGTGGTGGGTGGTAGGTAGGAGGTAGGGTGGGTGGTAGGTAATGGGTGACTGGTAGGTTGTGGTTGGATGGCTGACACGGGGTGGTGGGTGGTAGGTAGGAGGTAGGGTGGTGGTAGGTGGGAGGTAGGGTGGGTGGTAGGTAATGGGTGACTGGTAGGTTGTGGGTGGATGGCTGACACGGGGTGGTGGGTGGTAGGTGGGAGGTAGGGTGGGTGGTAGGTAATGGGTGACTGGTAGGTTGTGGGTGGATGGCTGACACGGGGTGGTGGGTGGTAGCTGGGAGTTAGGGTGGGTGGTAGGTAATGGTTGACTGGTAGGTTGTGGGTGGGTGGCTGAGGTGGTGGGACGTAGGGTGGGTGGTAGTTAATGGGTGACTGGTAGGTTGTGGGTGGATGGCTGACAGGGGGTGGTGGGTGGTAGGTAGGAGGTAGGGTGGGTGGTAGGTAATGGGTGACTGGTAGGTTGTGGGTGGATGGCTGACAGGGGGTGGTGGGTGGTAGGTGGGAGGTAGGGTGGGTGGTAGGTAATGGGTGACTGGTAGGTTGTGGGTGGATGGCTGACAGGGGGTGGTGGGTGGTAGGTGGGAGGTAGGGTGGGTGGTAGGTTATGGGTGACTGGTAGGTTGTGGGTGGATGGCTGACACGGGGTGGTGGGTGGTAGGTGGGAGGTAGGGTGGGTGGTAGGTAATGGGTGATTGGTAGGTTGTGGGTGGATGGCTGACACGGGGTGGTGGGTGGTAGGTAGGAGGTAGGGTGGGTGGTAGGTAATGGGTGACTGGTAGGTTGTGGGTGGATGGCTGACACGGGGTGATGGGTGGTAGGTGGGAGGTAGGGTGGGCGGTAGGTAATGGGTGACTGGTAGGTTGTGGGTGGATGGCTGACAGGGGGTGGTGGGTGGTAGGTGGGAGGTAGGGTGGGTGGTAGGTAATGGGTGACTGGTAGGTTGTGGGTGGATGGCTGACAGGGGGTGGTGGGTGGTAGGTGGGAGGTAGGGTGGGTGGTAGGTAATGGGTGACAGGTAGGTTGTGGGTGGATGGCTGACACGGGGTGATGGGTGGTAGATGGGAGGTAGGGTGGGCGGTAGGTAATGGGTGACTGGTAGGTTGTGGGTGGATGGCTGACACGGGGTGGTGGGTGGTAGGTAGGAGGTAGGGTGGGTGGTAGGTAGGTGGTAGGGTGGGTGGTAGGTAATGGGTGACTGGTAGGTTGTGGGTGGATGGCTGACAGGGGGTGGTGGGTGGTAGGTAGGAGGTAGGGTGGGTGGTAGGTAATGGGTGACTGGTAGGTTGTGGGTGGATGGCTGACACGGGGTGGTGGGTGGTAGGTGGGAGGTAGGGTGGGTGGTAGGTAATAATCGTCTGGTAGGTTGTCGGTGGGTGGCTGAGGTGGTGGGAGGTAGGGTGGGTGGTAGGTAATGGGTGACTGGTAGGTTGTGGGTGGTAGGCTGACAGGGGGTGGTGGGTGGTAGGTGGGAGGTAGGGTGGGTGGTAGGTAATGGGTGACTGGTAGGTTGTGGGTGGATGGTTGACACGGGGTGGTGGGTGGTAGTTGGGAGGTAAGGTGGGTGGTAGGTAATGGGTGACTGGTAGGTTGTGGGTGGGTGGCTGACACGGGGTGGTGGGTGGTAGGTAGGAGGTAGGGTGGGTGGTAGGTAATGGGTGACTGGTAGGTTGTGGGTGGATGGCTGACACGGGGTGGTGGGTGGTAGGTAGGAGGTAGGGTGGGTGGTAGGTAATGGGTGACTGGTAGGTTGTGGGTGGATGGCTGACACGGGGTGATGGGTGGTAGGTGGGAGGTAGGGTGGGCGGTAGGTAATGGGTGACTGGTAGGTTGTGGGTGGATGGCTGACAGGGGGTGGTGGGTGGTAGGTGGGAGGTAGGGTGGGTGGTAGGTAATGGGTGATTGGTAGGTTGTGGGTGGATGGCTGACAGGGGGTGGTGGGTGGTAGGTGGGAGGTAGGGTGGGTGGTAGGTAATGGGTGACAGGTAGGTTGTGGGTGGATGGCTGACACGGGGTGGTGGGTGGTAGGTGGGAGGTAGGGTGGGTGGTAGGTGATGGGTGACTGGTAGGTTGTGGGTGGTTGGCTGACACGGGGTGGTGGGTGGTAGGTGGGAGGTAGGGTGGGTGGTAGGTAATGGGTGACTGGTAGGTTGTGGGTGGATGGCTGACACGGGGTGGTGGGTGGTAGGTAGGAGGTAGGGTGGGTGGTAGGTAATGGGTGACTGGTAGGTTGTGGGTGGGTGGCTGACACGGGGTGGTGGGTGGTAGGTAGGAGGTAGGGTGGGTGGTAGGTAATGGGTGACTGGTAGGTTGTGGGTGGATGGCTGACACGGGGTGATGGGTGGTAGGTGGGAGGTAGGGTGGGTGGTAGGTAATGGGTGACTGGTAGGTTGTGGGTGGATGGCTGACACGGGGTGATGGGTGGTAGGTGGGAGGTAGGGTGGGTGGTAGGTAATGGGTGACTGGTAGGTTGTGGGTGGATGGCTGACAGGGGGTGGTGGGTGGTAGGTGGGAGGTAGGGTGGGTGGTAGGTAATGGGTGACTGGTAGGTTGTGGGTGGATGGCTGACAGGGGGTGGTGGGTGGTAGGTGGGAGGTAGGGTGGGTGGTAGGTAATGGGTGACAGGTAGGTTGTGGGTGGATGGCTGACACGGGGTGGTGGGTGGTAGGTGGGAGGTAGGGTGGGTGGTAGGTGATGGGTGACTGGTAGGTTGTGGGTGGTTGGCTGACACGGGGTGGTGGGTGGTAGGTGGGAGGTAGGGTGGGTGGTAGGTAATGGGTGACTGGTAGGTTGTGGGTGGATGGCTGACAGGGGGTGGTGGGTGGTAGGTAGGAGGTAGGGTGGGTGGTAGGTAATGGGTGACTGGTAGGTTGTGGGTGGATGGCTGACACGGGGTGGTGGGTGGTAGGTGGGAGGTAGGGTGGGTGGTAGGTAATAATCGTCTGGTAGGTTGTCGGTGGGTGGCTGAGGTGGTGGGAGGTAGGGTGGGTGGTAGGTAATGGGTGACTGGTAGGTTGTGGGTGGTAGGCTGACAGGGGGTGGTGGGTGGTAGGTGGGAGGTAGGGTGGGTGGTAGGTAATGGGTGACTGGTAGGTTGTGGGTGGATGGTTGACACGGGGTGGTGGGTGGTAGTTGGGAGGTAAGGTGGGTGGTAGGTAATGGGTGACTGGTAGGTTGTGGGTGGGTGGCTGACACGGGGTGGTGGGTGGTAGGTAGGAGGTAGGGTGGGTGGTAGGTAATGGGTGACTGGTAGGTTGTGGGTGGATGGCTGACACGGGGTGGTGGGTGGTAGGTAGGAGGTAGGGTGGGTGGTAGGTAATGGGTGACTGGTAGGTTGTGGGTGGATGGCTGACACGGGGTGATGGGTGGTAGGTGGGAGGTAGGGTGGGCGGTAGGTAATGGGTGACTGGTAGGTTGTGGGTGGATGGCTGACAGGGGGTGGTGGGTGGTAGGTGGGAGGTAGGGTGGGTGGTAGGTAATGGGTGACTGGTAGGTTGTGGGTGGATGGCTGACAGGGGGTGGTGGGTGGTAGGTGGGAGGTAGGGTGGGTGGTAGGTAATGGGTGACAGGTAGGTTGTGGGTGGATGGCTGACACGGGGTGGTGGGTGGTAGGTGGGAGGTAGGGTGGGTGGTAGGTGATGGGTGACTGGTAGGTTGTGGGTGGTTGGCTGACACGGGGTGGTGGGTGGTAGGTGGGAGGTAGGGTGGGTGGTAGGTAATGGGTGACTGGTAGGTTGTGGGTGGATGGCTGACACGGGGTGGTGGGTGGTAGGTAGGAGGTAGGGTGGGTGGTAGGTAATGGGTGACTGGTAGGTTGTGGGTGGGTGGCTGACACGGGGTGGTGGGTGGTAGGTGGGAGGTAGGGTGGATGGTAGGTAATGGGTGACTGGTAGGTTGTGGGTGGATGGCTGACACGGGGTGGTGGGTGGTAGGTAGGAGGTAGGGTGGGTGGTAGGTAATGGGTGACTGGTAGGTTGTGGGTGGTTGGCTGAAACGGGGTGGCGGGTGGTAGGTGGGAGGTAGGGTGGGTGGTAGGTAATGGGTGACTGGTAGGTTGTGGGTGGGTGGCTGACAGAGGGTGGTGGGTGGTTGGTGGGAGGTAGGGTGGGTGGTAGGTAATGGGTGACTGGTAGGTTGTGGGTGGATGATTGACAGGGGGTGGTGGGTGGTAGGTGGGAGGTAGGGTGGGTGGTAGTTAATGGGTGACTGGTAGGTTGTGGGTGGATGGCTGACACGGGGTGGTGGGTGGTAGGTGGGTGGTAGGGTGGGTGGTAAGTAATGGGTGACTGGTAGGTTGTGGGTGGATGGATGACACGGGGTGGTGGGTGGTAGGTAGGAGGTAGGGTGGGTGGTAGGTGATGGGTGACTGGTAGGTTGTGGGTGGTTGGCTGACACGGGGTGGTGGGTGGTAGGTGGGAGGTAGGGTGGGTGGTAGGTAATGGGTGACTGGTAGGTTGTGGGTGGATGGCTGACACGGGGTGGTGGGTGGTAGGTAGGAGGTAGGGTGGGTGGTAGGTAATGGGTGACTGGTAGGTTGTGGTTGGATGGCTGACACGGGGTGGTGGGTGGTAGGTAGGAGGTAGGGTGGTGGTAGGTGGGAGGTAGGGTGGGTGGTAGGTAATGGGTGACTGGTAGGTTGTGGGTGGATGGCTGACACGGGGTGGTGGGTGGTAGGTGGGAGGTAGGGTGGGTGGTAGGTAATGGGTGACTGGTAGGTTGTGGGTGGATGGCTGACACGGGGTGGTGGGTGGTAGCTGGGAGTTAGGGTGGGTGGTAGGTAATGGTTGACTGGTAGGTTGTGGGTGGGTGGCTGAGGTGGTGGGAGGTAGGGTGGGTGGTAGTTAATGGGTGACTGGTAGGTTGTGGGTGGATGACTGACACGGGGTGGTGGGTGGTAGGTGGGAGGTAGGATGGGTGGTAGGTAATGGGTGACAGGTAGGTTGTGGGTGGATGGATGACACGGGGTGGTGGGTGGTAGGTGGGAGGTAGGGTGGGTGGTAGGTAATGGGTGACTGGTAGGTTGTGGGTGGATGGCTGACACGGGGTGGTGGGTGGTAGGTGGGAGGTAGGGTGGGTGGTAGGTAATGGTTGACTGGTAGGTTGTGGGTGGATGGCTGACACGGGGTGGTGGGTGGTAGGTGGGAGGTAGGGTGGGTGGTAGGTAATGGGTGACTGGTAGGTTGTGGGTGGATGGATGACACGGGGTGGTGGGTGGTAGGTAGGAGGTAGGGTGGGTGGTAGGTAATGGGTGACTGGTAGGTTGTGGGTGGATGGCTGACACGGGGTGGTGGGTGGTAGGTGGGAGGTAGGGTGGGTGGTAGGTTATGGGTAACTGGTAGGTTGTGGGTGGGTGGCTGACACGGGGTGGTGGGTGGTAGGTGGGAGGTAGGGTGGGTGGTAGGTAATGGTGACTGGTAGGTTGTGGGTGGATGGCTGACACGGGGTGGTGGGTGGTAGGTGGGAGGTAGGGTGGGTGGTAGGTAATGGTGACTGGTAGGTTGTTGGTGGGTGGCTGAGGTGGTGGGAGGTAGGGTGTGTGGTAGGTAATGGGTGACTGGTAGGTTGTGGGTGGTTGGCAGACACGGGGTGGTGGGTGGTAGGTGGGAGGTAGGGTGGGTGGTAGGTTATGGGTAACTGGTAGGTTGTGGGTGGATGGCTGACAGGGGGTGGTGGGTGGTAGGTGGGAGGTAGGGTGGGTGGTAGGTAATGGGTGACTGGTAGGTTGTGGGTGGATGGCTGACACGGGGTGGTGGGTGGTAGGTAGGAGGTAGGGTGGGTGGTAGGTAGGTGGTAGGGTGGGTGGTAGGTAATGGGTGACTGGTAGGTTGTGGGTGGATGGCTGACAGGGGGTGGTGGGTGGTAGGTAGGAGGTAGGGTGGGTGGTAGGTAATGGGTGACTGGTAGGTTGTGGGTGGATGGCTGACAGGGGGTGGTGGGTGGTAGGTGGGAGGTAGGGTGGGTGGTAGGTAATGGGTGACTGGTAGGTTGTGGGTGGATGGCTGACAGGGGGTGGTGGGTGGTAGGTGGGAGGTAGAGTGGGTGGTAGGTTATGGGTGACTGGTAGGTTGTGGGTGGATGGCTGACACGGGGTGGTGGGTGGTAGGTCGGAGGTAGGGTGGGTGGTAGGTAATGGGTGATTGGTAGGTTGTGGGTGGATGGCTGACACGGGGTGGTGGGTGGTAGGTAGGAGGTAGGGTGGGTGGTAGGTAATGGGTGACTGGTAGGTTGTGGGTGGATGGCTGACACGGGGTGATGGGTGGTAGGTGGGAGGTAGGGTGGGCGGTAGGTAATGGGTGACTGGTAGGTTGTGGGTGGATGGCTGACAGGGGGTGGTGGGTGGTAGGTGGGAGGTAGGGTGGGTGGTAGGTAATGGGTGACTGGTAGGTTGTGGGTGGATGGCTGACAGGGGGTGGTGGGTGGTAGGTGGGAGGTAGGGTGGGTGGTAGGTAATGGGTGACAGGTAGGTTGTGGGTGGATGGCTGACACGGGGTGGTGGGTGGTAGGTGGGAGGTAGGGTGGGTGGTAGGTAATGGGTGACTGGTAGGTTGTGGGTGGATGGCTGACACGGGGTGGTGGGTGGTAGGTAGGAGGTAGGGTGGGTGGTAGGTAATGGGTGACTGGTAGGTTGTGGGTGGATGGCTGACACGGGGTGATGGGTGGTAGGTGGGAGGTAGGGTGGGCGGTAGGTAATGGGTGACTGGTAGGTTGTGGGTGGATGGCTGACACGGGGTGGTGGGTGGTAGGTAGGAGGTAGGGTGGGTGGTAGGTAGGTGGTAGGGTGGGTGGTAGGTAATGGGTGACTGGTAGGTTGTGGGTGGATGGCTGACAGGGGGTGGTGGGTGGTAGGTAGGAGGTAGGGTGGGTGGTAGGTAATGGGTGATTGGTAGGTTGTGGGTGGATGGCTGACACGGGGTGGTGGGTGGTAGGTGGTAGGTAGGGTGGGTGGTAGGTAATAATCGTCTGGTAGGTTGTCGGTGGGTGGCTGAGGTGGTGGGAGGTAGGGTGGGTGGTAGGTAATGGATGACTGGTAGGTTGTGGGTGGTAGGCTGACAGGGGGTGGTGGGTGGTAGGTGGGAGGTAGGGTGGGTGGTAGGTAATGGGTGACTGGTAGGTTGTGGGTGGATGGCTGACACGGGGTGGTGGGCGGTAGGTAAGAGGTATGGTGGGTGGTAGGTAATGGGTGAGTGGTAGGTTGTGGGTGGGTGGCTGACACGGGGTGGTGGGTGGTAGGTGGGAGGTAGGGTGGGTGGTAGGTAATGGGTGACTGGTAGGTTGTGGGTGGGTGGCTGACACGGGGTGGTGGGTGGTAGGTGGGAGGTAGGGTGGGTGGTAGGTTATGGGTAACTGGTAGGTTGTGGGTGGGTGGCTGACATGGGGTGGTGGGTGGTAGGTGGGAGGTAGGGTGGGTGGTAGGTAATGGGTGACTGGTAGGTTGTGGGTGGATGGCTGACACGGGTAGGTGGGTGGTAGGTAGGAGGTAGGGTGGGTGGTAGGTAATGGGTGACTGGTAGGTTGTGGGTGGATGGTTGACACGGGGTGATGGGTGGTAGGTGGGAGGTAGGGTGGGCGGTAGGTAATGGGTGACTGGTAGGTTGTGGGTGGATGGCTGACACGGGGTGGTGGGTGGTAGGTAGGTGGTAGGGTGGGTGGTAGGTAGGTGGTAGGGTGGGTGGTAGGTAATGGGTGACTGGTAGGTTGTGGGTGGATGGCTGACAGGGGGTGGTGGGTGGTAGGTGGGAGGTAGGGTGGGTGGTAGGTAATGGGTGACTGGTAGGTTGTGGGTGGATGGCTGACACGGGGTGGTGGGTGGTAGGTGGGAGGTAGGGTGGGTGGTAGGTAATGGGTGACTGGTAGGTTGTGGGTGGATGGCTGACACGGGGTGGTGGGCGGTAGGTAAGAGGTATGGTGGGTGGTAGGTAATGGGTGAGTGGTAGGTTGTGGGTGGGTGGCTGACACGGGGTGGTGGGTGGTAGGTGGGAGGTAGGGTGGGTGGTAGGTAATGGGTGACTGGTAGGTTGTGGGTGGGTGGCTGACACGGGGTGGTGGGTGGTAGGTGGGAGGTAGGGTGGGTGGTAGGTTATGGGTAACTGGTAGGTTGTGGGTGGGTGGCTGACATGGGGTGGTGGGTGGTAGGTGGGAGGTAGGGTGGGTGGTAGGTAATGGGTGACTGGTAGGTTGTGGGTGGATGGCTGACACGGGTAGGTGGGTGGTAGGTAGGAGGTAGGGTGGGTGGTAGGTAATGGGTGACTGGTAGGTTGTGGGTGGATGGTTGACACGGGGTGATGGGTGGTAGGTGGGAGGTAGGGTGGGCGGTAGGTAATGGGTGACTGGTAGGTTGTGGGTGGATGGCTGACACGGGGTGGTGGGTGGTACTTAGGCGGTAGGGTGGGTGGTAGGTAGGTGGTAGGGTGGGTGGTAGGTAATGGGTGACTGGTAGGTTGTGGGTGGATGGCTGACAGGGGGTGGTGGGTGGTAGGTGGGAGGTAGGGTGGGTGGTAGGTAATGGGTGACTGGTAGGTTGTGGGTGGATGGCTGACACGGGGTGGTGGGTGGTAGGTGGGAGGTAGGGTGGGTGGTAGGTAATAATTGACTGGTAGGTTGTCGGTGGGCGGCTGAGGTGGTGGGAGGTAGGGTGGGTGGTAGGTAATGGGTGACTGGTAGGTTGTGGGTGGTAGGCTGACAGGGGGTGGTGGGTGGTAGGTGGGAGGTAGGGTGGGTGGTAGGTAATGGGTGACTGGTAGGTTGTGGGTGGATGGTTGACACGGGGTGGTGGGTGGTAGTTGGGAGGTAAGGTGGGTGGTAGGTAATGGGTGACTGGTAGGTTGTGGGTGGATGGCTGACACGGGGTGGTGGGTGGTAGGTGGGAGGTAGGGTGGGTGGTAGGTAATGGGTGACTGGTAGGTTGTGGGTGGATGGCTGACACGGGGTGGTGGGTGGTAGGTGGGAGGTTGTGGGTGGATGGCTGACACGGGGTGGTGGGTGGTAGGTGGGTGGTAGGGTGGGTGGTAGGTAATGGGTGACTGGTAGGTTGTGGGTGGATGGCTGACACGGGGTGGTGGGTGGTAGGTGGGAGGTAGGGTGGGTGGTAGGTAATGGGTGACTGGTAGGTTGTGGGTGGATGGCTGACACGGGGTGGTGAGTGGTAGGTGGGAGGTAGGGTGGGTGGTAGGTAAAGGGTGACTGGTAGGTTGTGGGTGGATGGCTGACACGGGGTGGTGGGTGGTAGGTGGGAGGTAGGGTGGGTGGTAGGTTATGGGTGACTGGTAGGTTGTGGGTGGATGGCTGACAGGGGGTGGTGGGTGGTAGGTGGGAGGTAGAGTGGGTGGTAGGTTATGGATGATTGGTAGGTTGTGGGTGGATGGCTGACACGGGGTGGTGGGTGGTAGGTAGGAGGTAGGGTGGGTGGTAGGTAATGGGTGACTGGTAGGTTGTGGGTGGATGGCTGACACGGGGTGATGGGTGGTAGGTGGGAGGTAGGGTGGGTGGTAGGTAATGGGTGACTGGTAGGTTGTGGGTGGATGGCTGACAGGGGGTGGTGGGTGGTAGGTGGGAGGTAGGGTGGGTGGTAGGTTATGGGTGACTGGTAGGTTGTGGGTGGATGGCTGACAGGGGGTGGTGGGTGGTAGGTGGGAGGTAGGGTGGGTGGTAGGTAAAGGGTGACTGGTAGGTTGTGGGTGGATGGCTGACACGGGGTGGGGAGTGGTAGGTGGGAGGTAGGGTGGGTGGTAGGTAATGGGTGACTGGTAGGTTGTGGGTGGATGGCTGACACGGGGTGGTGGGTGGTAGGTAGGAGGTAGGGTGGGTGGTAGGTAATGGGTGACTGGTAGGTTGTGGGTGGATGGCTGACAGGGGGTGGTGGGTGGTAGGTGGGTGGTAGGGTGGGTGGTAGGTTATGGGTGACTGGTAGGTTGTGGGTGGATGGCTGACAGGGGGTGGTGGGTGGTAGGTGGGAGGTAGGGTGGGTGGTAGGTAATGGGTGACTGGTAGGTTGTGGGTGAGAGGCTGACACGGGGTGGTGGGTGGTAGGTGGGAGGTAGGGTGGGTGGTAGGTAATAATTGACTGGTAGGTTGTGGGTGGGTGGTTGAGGTGGTGGGAGGTAGGGTGGGTGGTAGGTAATGGGTGACTGGTAGGTTGTGGGTGGAAGGCTGACACGGGGTGGTGGGTGGTAGGTGGGAGGTAGGGTGGGTGAAAGGTAATGGTTGACTGGTAGGTTGTGGGTGGGTGGCTGACACGGGGTGGTGGGTGGTAGGTGGGTGGTAGGGTGGGTGGTAGGTAATGGGTGACTGGTAGGTTGTGGGTGGGTGGCTGACACGGGGTGGTGGGTGGTAGGTAGGAGGTAGGGTGGGTGGTAGGTTATGGGTGACTGGAAGGTTGTGGGTGGGTGGCTGACAGGGGGTGGTGGGTGGTAGGTGGGAGGTAGGGTGGGTGATAGGTAATGGTTGACTGGGAGGTTGTGGGTGGGTTCCTGACAGGGGGTGGTGGGTGATAGGTGGGAGGTAGGGTGGGTGGTAGGTAATGGTTGACTGGTAGGTTGTGGGTGGGTGGTTGAGGTGGTGGGAGGAAGGGTGGGTGGTAGGTAATGGGTGACTGGTAGGTTGTGGGTGGGTGGCTGACACGGGGTGGTGGGTGGTAGGTGGGAGGTAGGGTTGATGGTAGGTAATGGGTGACTGGTAGGTTGTGGGTGGATGGCTGACACGGGGTGGTGGGCGGTAGGTAAGAGGTATGGTGGGTGGTAGGTAATGGGATACTGGTAGGTTGTGGGTGGTTGGCTGAAACGGGGTGGTGGGTGGTAGGTGGGAGGTAGGGTGGGTGGTAGGTAATGGGTGACTGGTAGGTTGTGGGTGGGTGGCTGACAGAGGGTGGTGGGTGGTTGGTGGGAGGTAGGGTGGGTGGTAGGTTATGGGTAACTGGTAGGTTGTGGGTGGATGGCTGACACGGGGTGGTGGGTGGTAGGTGGGAGGTAGGGTGGGTGGTAGGTAATGGGTGACTGGTAGGTTGTGGGTGGATGGCTGACAGGGGGTGGTGGGTGGTAGGTGGGAGGTAGGGTGGGTGGTAGGTAATGGGTGACTGGTAGGTTGTGGGTGGATGATTGACACGGGGTGGTGGGTGGTAGGTGGGAGGTAGGGTGGGTGGTAGTTAATGGGTGACTGGTAGGTTGTGGGTGGATGGCTGACACGGGGTGGTGGGTGGTAGGTGGGAGGTAGGATGGGTGGTAGGTAATGGGTGACTGGTAGGTTGTGGGTGGGTGGCTGACAGGGGGTGGTGGGTGGTAGGTAGGAGGTAGGGTGGGAGGTAGGTGATGGGTGACTGGTAGGTTGTGGGTGGATGGCTGACACGGGGTGGTGGGTGGTAGGTGGGAGGTAGGGTGGGTGGTAGGTAATGGGTGACTGGTAGGTTGTGGGTGGATGGCTGACACGGGGTGGTGGGTGGTAGGTAGGTGGTAGGGTGGGTGGTAGGTAATGGGTGACTGGTAGGTTGTGGGTGGATGGCTGACACGGGGTGGTGGGTGGTAGCTGGGAGTTAGGGTGGGTGGTAGGTAATGGTTGACTGGTAGGTTGTGGGTGTGTGGCTGAGGTGGGAGGTAGGGTGGGTGGTAGGTAATGGGTGACTGGTAGGTTGTGGGTGGATGGTTGACACGGGGTGGTGGGTGGTAGTTGGGAGGTAAGGTGGGTGGTAGGTAATGGGTGACTGGTAGGTTGTGGGTGGATGGCTGACACGGGGTGGTGGGTGGTAGGTGGGAGGTAGGGTGGGTGGTAGGTAATGGGTGACTGGTAGGATGTGGGTGGGTGGCTGACACGGGGTGGTGGGTGGTAGGTAGGAGGTAAGGTGGGTGGTAGGTAATGGGTGACTGGTAGGTTGTGGGTGGGTGGCTGACACGGGGTGGTGGGTGGTAGGTGGGAGGTAGGGTGGGTGGTAGGTAATGGGTGACTGGTAGGTTGTGGGTGGATGGATGACACGGGGTGGTGGGTGGTAGGTAGGAGGTAGGGTGGGTGGTAGGTGATGGGTGACTGGTAGGTTGTGGGTGGATGGCTGACACGGGGTGGTGGGTGGTAGGTGGGAGGTAGGGTGGGTGGTAGGTAATGGGTGACTGGTAGGTTGTGGGTGGGTGGCTGACACGGGGTGGTGGGTGGTAGGTGGGTGGTAGGGTGGGTGGTAGGTAATGGGTGACTGGTAGGTTGTGGGTGGATGGCTGACAGGGGGTGGTGGGTGGTAGGTGGGAGGTAGGGTGGGTGGTAGGTAATGGGTGACTGGTAGGTTGTGGGTGGATGGCTGACACGGGGTGGTGGGTGGTAGGTGGGAGGTAGGGTGGGTGGTAGGTAATGGGTGACTGGTAGGTTGTGGGTGGATGGCTGACACGGGGTGGTGGGTGGTAGGTAGGAGGTAGGGTGGGTGGTAGGTAATGGGTGACTGGTAGGTTGTGGGTGGATGGCTGACACGGGGTGGTGGGTGGCAGGTAGGAGGTAGGGTGGGTGGTAGGTAATGGGTGACTGGTAGGTTGTGGGTGGATGGCTGACACGGGGTGATGGGTGGTAGGTGGGAGGTAGGGTGGGTGGTAGGTAATGGGTGACTGGTAGGTTGTGGGTGGATGGCTGACAGGGGGTGGTGGGTGGTAGGTGGGAGGTAGGGTGGGTGGTAGGTAAAGGGTGACTGGTAGGTTGTGGGTGGATGGCTGACACGGGGTGGTGGGTGGTAGGTGGGAGGTAGGGTGGGTGGTAGGTAATGGGTGACTGGTAGGTTGTGGTTGGATGGCTGACACGGGGTGGTGGGTGGTAGGTAGGAGGTAGGGTGGGTGGTAGGTAATGGGTGACTGGTAGGTTGTGGGTGGATGGCTGACACGGGGTGATGGGTGGTAGGTGGGAGGTAGGGTGGGTGGTAGGTAATGGGTGACTGGTAGGTTGTGGGTGGATGGCTGACAGGGGGTGGTGGGTGGTAGGTGGGAGGTAGGGTGGGTGGTAGGTAATGGGTGACTGGTAGGTTGTGGGTGGATGGCTGACACGGGGTGATGGGTGGTAGGTGGGAGGTAGGGTGGGTGGTAGGTAATGGGTGACTGGTAGGTTGTGGGTGGATGGCTGACAGGGGGTGGTGGGTGGTAGGTGGGAGGTAGGGTGGGTGGTAGGTTATGGGTGACTGGTAGGTTGTGGGTGGATGGCTGACAGGGGGTGGTGGGTGGTAGGTGGGAGGTAGGGTGGGTGGTAGGTAAAGGGTGACTGGTAGGTTGTGGGTGGATGGCTGACACGGGGTGGTGGGTGGTAGGTGGGAGGTAGGGTGGGTGGTAGGTAATGGGTGACTGGTAGGTTGTGGGTGGATGGCTGACACGGGGTGGTGGGTGGTAGGTAGGAGGTAGGGTGGGTGGTAGGTAATGGGTGACTGGTAGGTTGTGGGTGGATGGCTGACACGGGGTGGTGAGTGGTAGGTAGGTGGTAGGGTGGGTGGTAGGTAATGGGTGACTGGTAGGTTGTGGGTGGATGGCTGACAGGGGGTGGTGGGTGGTAGGTGGGAGGTAGGGTGGGTGGTAGGTAATGGGTGACTGGTAGGTTGTGGGTGAGAGGCTGACACGGGGTGGTGGGTGGTAGGTGGGAGGTAGGGTGGGTGGTAGGTAATAATTGACTGGTAGGTTGTGGGTGGGTGGTTGAGGTGGTGGGAGGTAGGGTGGGTGGTAGGTAATGGGTGACTGGTAGGTTGTGGGTGGAAGGCTGACACGGGGTGGTGGGTGGTAGGTTGGATGTAGGGTGGGTGAAAGGTAATGGTTGACTGGTAGGTTGTGGGTGGGTGGCTGACACGGGGTGGTGGGTGGTAGGTGGGTGGTAGGGTGGGTGGTAGGTAATGGGTGACTGGTAGGTTGTGGGTGGGTGGCTGACACGGGGTGGTGGGTGGTAGGTAGGAGGTAGGGTGGGTGGTAGGTTATGGGTGACTGGAAGGTTGTGGGTGGGTGGCTGACAGGGGGTGGTGGGTGGTAGGTGGGAGGTAGGGTGGGTGATAGGTAATGGTTGACTGGGAGGTTGTGGGTGGGTTCCTGACAGGGGGTGGTGGGTGATAGGTGGGAGGTAGGGTGGGTGGTAGGTAATGGTTGACTGGTAGGTTGTGGGTGGGTGGTTGAGGTGGTGGGAGGTAGGGTGGGTGGTAGGTAATGGGTGACTGGTAGGTTGTGGGTGGGTGGCTGACACGGGGTGGTGGGTGGTAGGTGGGAGGTAGGGTTGATGGTAGGTAATGGGTGACTGGTAGGTTGTGGGTGGATGGCTGACACGGGGTGGAGGGCGGTAGGTAAGAGGTATGGTGGGTGGTAGGTAATGGGATACTGGTAGGTTGTGGGTGGTTGGCTGAAACGGGGTGGTGGGTGGTAGGTGGGAGGTAGGGTGGGTGGTAGGTAATGGGTGACTGGTAGGTTGTGGGTGGGTGGCTGACAGAGGGTGGTGGGTGGTTGGTGGGAGGTAGGGTGGGTGGTAGGTTATGGGTGACTGGTAGGTTGTGGGTGGATGGCTGACACGGTGTGGTGGGTGGTAGGTGGGAGGTAGGGTGGGTGGTAGGTAATGGGTGACTGGTAGGTTGTGGGTGAATGGCTGACAGGGTGTGGTGGGTGGTAGGTGGGAGGTAGGGTGGGTGGTAGGTAATGGGTGACTGGTAGGTTGTGGGTGGATGATTGACACGGGGTGGTGGGTGGTAGGTGGGAGGTAGGGTGGGTGGTAGTTAATGGGTGACTGGTAGGTTGTGGGTGGATGGCTGACACGGGGTGGTGGGTGGTAGGTGGGAGGTAGGGTGGGTGGTAGGTAATGGGTGACTGGTAGGTTGTGGGTGGATGGATGACACGGGGTGGTGGGTGGTAGGTAGGAGGTAGGGTGGGTGGTAGGTGATGGGTGACTGGTAGGTTGTGGGTGGATGGCTGACACGGGGTGGTGGGTGGTAGGTGGGAGGTAGGGTGGGTGGTAGGTAATGGGTGACTGGTAGGTTGTGGGTGGGTGGCTGACACGGGGTGGTTGGTGGTAGGTGGGTGGTAGGGTGGGTGGTAGGTAATGGGTGACTGGTAGGTTGTGGGTGGATGGCTGACACGGGGTGGTGGGTGGTAGGTAGGAGGTAAGGTGGGTGGTAGGTAATGGGTGACTGGTAGGTTGTGGGTGGGTGGCTGACACGGGGTGGTGGGTGGTAGGTGGGAGGTAGGGTGGGTGGTAGGTAATGGGTAACTGGTAGGTTGTGGGTGGATGGCTGACACGGGGTGGTGGGTGGTAGGTAGGAGGTAAGGTGGGTGGTAGGTAATGGGTGACTGGTAGGTTGTGGGTGGGTGGCTGACACGGGGTGGTGGGTGGTAGGTGGGAGGTAGGGTGGGTGGTAGGTAATGGGTGACTGGTAGGTTGTGGGTGGATGGATGACACGGGGTGGTGGGTGGTAGGTGGGAGGTAGGGTGGGTGGTAGGTGATGGGTGACTGGTAGGTTGTGGGTGGATGGCTGACACGGGGTGGTGGGTGGTAGGTGGGAGGTAGGGTGGGTGGTAGGTAATGGGTGACTGGTAGGTTGTGGGTGGGTGGCTGACACGGGGTGGTGGGTGGTAGGTGGGTGGTAGGGTGGGTGGTAGGTAATGGGTGACTGGTAGGTTGTGGGTGGATGGCTGACACGGGGTGGTGGGTGGTAGGTAGGAGGTAGGGTGGGTGGTAGGTAATGGGTGACTGGTAGGTTGTGGTTGGATGGCTGACACGGGGTGGTGGGTGGTAGGTAGGAGGTAGGGTGGTGGTAGGTGGGAGGTAGGGTGGGTGGTAGGTAATGGGTGACTGGTAGGTTGTGGGTGGATGGCTGACACGGGGTGGTGAGTGGTAGGTAGGTGGTAGGGTGGGTGGTAGGTAATGGGTGACTGGTAGGTTGTGGGTGGATGGCTGACAGGGGGTGGTGGGTGGTAGGTGGGAGGTAGGGTGGGTGGTAGGTAATGGGTGACTGGTAGGTTGTGGGTGAGAGGCTGACACGGGGTGGTGGGTGGTAGGTGGGAGGTAGGGTGGGTGGTAGGTAATAATTGACTGGTAGGTTGTGGGTGGGTGGTTGAGGTGGTGGGAGGTAGGGTGGGTGGTAGGTAATGGGTGACTGGTAGGTTGTGGGTGGAAGGCTGACACGGGGTGGTGGGTGGTAGGTGGGAGGTAGGGTGGGTGAAAGGTAATGGTTGACTGGTAGGTTGTGGGTGGGTGGCTGACACGGGGTGGTGGGTGGTAGGTGGGTGGTAGGGTGGGTGGTAGGTAATGGGTGACTGGTAGGTTGTGGGTGGGTGGCTGACACGGGGTGGTGGGTGGTAGGTAGGAGGTAGGGTGGGTGGTAGGTTATGGGTGACTGGAAGGTTGTGGGTGGGTGGCTGACAGGGGGTGGTGGGTGGTAGGTGGGAGGTAGGGTGGGTGATAGGTAATGGTTGACTGGGAGGTTGTGGGTGGGTTCCTGACAGGGGGTGGTGGGTGATAGGTGGGAGGTAGGGTGGGTGGTAGGTAATGGTTGACTGGTAGGTTGTGGGTGGGTGGTTGAGGTGGTGGGAGGTAGGGTGGGTGGTAGGTAATGGGTGACTGGTAGGTTGTGGGTGGGTGGCTGACACGGGGTGGTGGGTGGTAGGTGGGAGGTAGGGATGATGGTAGGTAATGGGTGACTGGTAGGTTGTGGGTGGATGGCTGACACGGGGTGGTGGGCGGTAGGTAAGAGGTATGGTGGGTGGTAGGTAATGGGATACTGGTAGGTTGTGGGTGGTTGGCTGAAACGGGGTGGTGGGTGGTAGGTGGGAGGTAGGGTGGGTGGTAGGTAATGGGTGACTGGTAGGTTGTGGGTGGGTGGCTGACAGAGGGTGGTGGGTGGTTGGTGGGAGGTAGGGTGGGTGGTAGGTTATGGGTAACTGGTAGGTTGTGGGTGGATGGCTGACACGGTGTGGTGGGTGGTAGGTGGGAGGTAGGGTGGGTGGTAGGTAATGGGTGACTGGTAGGTTGTGGGTGAATGGCTGACAGGGTGTGGTGGGTGGTAGGTGGGAGGTAGGGTGGGTGGTAGGTAATGGGTGACTGGTAGGTTGTGGGTGGATGATTGACACGGGGTGGTGGGTGGTAGGTGGGAGGTAGGGTGGGTGGTAGTTAATGGGTGACTGGTAGGTTGTGGGTGGATGGCTGACACGGGGTGGTGGGTGGTAGGTGGGAGGTAGGGTGGGTGGTAGGTAATGGGTGACTGGTAGGTTGTGGGTGGATGGATGACACGGGGTGGTGGGTGGTAGGTAGGAGGTAGGGTGGGTGGTAGGTGATGGGTGACTGGTAGGTTGTGGGTGGATGGCTGACACGGGGTGGTGGGTGGTAGGTGGGAGGTAGGGTGGGTGGTAGGTAATGGGTGACTGGTAGGTTGTGGGTGGGTGGCTGACACGGGGTGGTTGGTGGTAGGTGGGTGGTAGGGTGGGTGGTAGGTAATGGGTGACTGGTAGGTTGTGGGTGGGTGGCTGACACGGGGTGGTGGGTGGTAGGTAGGAGGTAAGGTGGGTGGTAGGTAATGGGTGACTGGTAGGTTGTGGGTGGGTGGCTGACACGGGGTGGTGGGTGGTAGGTGGGAGGTAGGGTGGGTGGTAGGTAATGGGTAACTGGTAGGTTGTGGGTGGATGGCTGACACGGGGTGGTGGGTGGTAGGTAGGAGGTAAGGTGGGTGGTAGGTAATGGGTGACTGGTAGGTTGTGGGTGGGTGGCTGACACGGGGTGGTGGGTGGTAGGTGGGAGGTAGGGTGGGTGGTAGGTAATGGGTGACTGGTAGGTTGTGGGTGGATGGATGACACGGGGTGGTGGGTGGTAGGTGGGAGGTAGGGTGGGTGGTAGGTGATGGGTGACTGGTAGGTTGTGGGTGGATGGCTGACACGGGGTGGTGGGTGGTAGGTGGGAGGTAGGGTGGGTGGTAGGTAATGGGTGACTGGTAGGTTGTGGGTGGGTGGCTGACACGGGGTGGTGGGTGGTAGGTGGGTGGTAGGGTGGGTGGTAGGTAATGGGTGACTGGTAGGTTGTGGGTGGATGGCTGACACGGGGTGGTGGGTGGTAGGTAGGAGGTAGGGTGGGTGGTAGGTAATGGGTGACTGGTAGGTTGTGGTTGGATGGCTGACACGGGGTGGTGGGTGGTAGGTAGGAGGTAGGGTGGTGGTAGGTGGGAGGTAGGGTGGGTGGTAGGTAATGGGTGACTGGTAGGTTGTGGTTGGATGGCTGACACGGGGTGGTGGGTGGTAGGTGGGAGGTAGGGTGGGTGGTAGGTAATGGGTGACTGGTAGGTTGTGGGTGGATGGCTGACACGGGGTGGTGGGTGGTAGCTGGGAGTTAGGGTGGGTGGTAGGTAATGGTTGACTGGTAGGTTGTGGGTGGGTGGCTGAGGTGGAAGGTAGGGTGGGTGGTAGGTAATGGGTGACTGGTAGGTTGTGGGTGGATGGTTGACACGGGGTGGTGGGTGGTAGTTGGGTGGTAAGGTGGGTGGTAGGTAATGGGTGACTGGTAGGTTGTGGGTGGGTGGCTGACACGGGGTGGTGGGTGGTAGGTGGGAGGTAGGGTGGGTGGTAGGTAATGGGTGACTGGTAGGTTGTGGGTGGATGGCTGACACGGGGTGGTGGGTGGTAGGTAGGAGGTAAGGTGGGTGGTAGGTAATGGGTGACTGGTAGGTTGTGGGTGGGTGGCTGACACGGGGTGGTGGGTGGTAGGTGGGAGGTAGGGTGGGTGGTAGGTAATGGGTGACTGGTAGGTTGTGGGTGGATGGTTGACACGGGGTGGTGGGTGGTAGTTGGGAGGTAAGGTGGGTGGTAGGTAATGGGTGACTGGTAGGTTGTGGGTGGGTGGCTGACACGGGGTGGTGGGTGGTAGTTGGGAGGTAAGGTGGGTGGTAGGTAATGGGTGACTGGTAGGTTGTGGGTGGATGGCTGACACGGGGTGGTGGGTGGTAGTTGGGAGGTAAGGTGGGTGGTAGGTAATGGGTGACTGGTAGGTTGTGGGTGGGTGGCTGACAGAGGGTGGTGGGTGGTAGGTAGGTGGTAGGGTGGGTGGTAGGTAATGGGTGACTGGTAGGTTGTGGGTGGATGGCTGACAGGGGGTGGTGGGTGGTAGGTGGGAGGTAGGGTGGGTGGTAGGTAATGGGTGACTGGTAGGTTGTGGGTGGATGGCTGACACGGGGTGGTGGGTGGTAGGTGGGAGGTAGGGTGGCTGGTAGGTGGGAGGTAGGGTGGGTGGTAGGTAATGGTTGACTGGTAGGTTGTGGGTGGGTGGCTGAGGTGGTGGGAGGTAGGGTGGGTGGTAGGTTATGGGTGACTGGTAGGTTGTGGGTGGGTGGCTGACAGGGGGTGGTGGGTGGGAGGTAGGGTGGGTGGTAGGTAATGGGTGACTGGTTGTTTGTGAGTGGGTGGCTGACAGGGGGTGGTGGGTGGTAGGTGGGAGGTAGGGTGGGTGGTAGGTTATGGGTAACTGGTAGGTTGTGGGTGGATGGCTGACACGGGGTGGTGGGTGGTAGTTGGGAGGTAAGGTGGGTGGTAGGTAATGGGTGACTGGTAGGTTGTGGGTGGATGGCTGACACGGGGTGGTTGGTGGTAGGTGGGAGGTAGGGTGGGTGGTAGTTAATGGTTGACTGGTTGTTTGTGGGTGGGTGGCTGACAGGGGGTGGTGGGTGGTAGGTGGGAGGTAGGGTGGGTGGTAGTTAATGGTTGACTGGTTGTTTGTGGGTGGGTGGCTGACAGGGGGTGGTGGGTGGTAGGTGGGAGGTAGGGTGGGTGGTAGGTTATGGGTAACTTGTAGGTTGTGGGTGAGAGGCTGACACGGGGTGGTGGGTGGTAGGTGGGAGGTAGGGTGGGTGGTAGGTAATGGGTGACTGGTAGGTTGTGGGTGGATGGCTGACACGGGGTGGTGGGTGGTAGGTGGGAGGTAGGGTGGGTGGTAGGTTATGGGTAACTAGTAGGTTTTGGGTGAGAGGCTGACACGGGGTGGTGGGTGGTAGGTGGGAGGTAGGGTGGGTGGTAGGTAATGGCTGACTGGTAGGTTGTGGGTGGGTGGCTGACACGGGGTGGTGGGTGGTAGGTAGGTGGTAGGGTGGGTGGTAGGTAATGGGTGACTGGTAGGTTGTGGGTGGATGGCTGACAGGGGGTGGTGGGTGGTAGGTGGGAGGTAGGTTATGGGTGACTGGTAGGTTGTGGGTGGGTGGCTGACAGGGGGTGGTGGGTGGGAGGTAGGGTGGGTGGTAGGTAATGGGTGACTGGTTGTTTGTGAGTGGGTGGCTGACAGGGGGTGGTGGGTGATAGGTGGGAGGTAGGGTGGGTGGTAGGTAATGGTTGACTGGTAGGTTGTGGGTGGGTGGTTGAGGTGGTGGGAGGTAGGGTGGGTGGTAGGTAATGGGTGACTGGTAGGTTGTGGGTGGGTGGCTGACACGGGGTGGTGGGTGGTAGGTGGGAGGTAGGGTGGATGGTAGGTAATGGGTGACTGGTAGGTTGTGGGTGGATGGCTGACACGGGGTGGTGGGCGGTAGGTAAGAGGTATGGTGGGTGGTAGGTAATGGGTGACTGGTAGGTTGTGGGTGGTTGGCTGAAACGGGGTGGTGGGTGGTAGGTGGGAGGTAGGGTGGGTGGTAGGTAATGGGTGACTGGTAGGTTGTGGGTGGGTGGCTGACAGGGGGTGGTGGGTGGTAGGTGGGAGGTAGGGTGGATGGTTGGTAATGGGTGACTGGTAGGTTGTGGGTGGATGGCTGACACGGGGTGGTGGGCGGTAGGTAAGAGGTATGGTGGGTGGTAGGTAATGGGTGACTGGTAGGTTGTGGGTGGTTGGCTGAAACGGGGTGGTGGGTGGTAGGTGGGAGGTAGGGTGGGTGGTAGGTAATGGGTGACTGGTAGGTTGTGGGTGGGTGGCTGACAGAGGGTGGTGGGTGGTTGGTGGGAGGTAGGGTGGGTGGTAGGTTATGGGTAACTGGTAGGTTGTGGGTGGATGGCTGACACGGGGTGGTGGGTGGTAGGTGGGAGGTAGGGTGGGTGGTAGGTAATGGGTGACTGGTAGGTTGTGGGTGGATGGCTGACACGGGGTGGTGGGTGGTAGGTGGGAGGTAGGGTGGGTGGTAGGTAATGGGTGACTGGTAGGTTGTGGGTGGATGATTGACACGGGGTGGTGGGTGGTAGGTGGGAGGTAGGGTGGGTGGTAGTTAATGGGTGACTGGTAGGTTGTGGGTGGATGGCTGACACGGGGTGGTGGGTGGTAGGTGGGAGGTAGGGTGGGTGGTAGGTAATGGGTGACTGGTAGGTTGTGGGTGGATGGATGACACGGGGTGGTGGGTGGTAGGTAGGAGGTAGGGTTGGTGGTAGGTGATGGGTGACTGGTAGGTTGTGGGTGGATGGCTGACAGGGGGTGGTGGGTGGTAGGTGGGAGGTAGGGTGGGTGGTAGGTAATGGGTGACTGGTAGGTTGTGGGTGGGTGGCTGACACGGGGTGGTGGGTGGTAGGTGGGAGGTAGGGTGGGTGGTAGGTAATGGGTGACTGGTAGGTTGTGGGTGGATGGCTGACACGGGGTGGTGGGTGGTAGCTGGGAGTTAGGGTGGGTGGTAGGTAATGGTTGACTGGTAGGTTGTGGGTGGGTGGCTGAGGTGGTGGGAGATAGGGTGGGTGGTAGGTAATGGGTGACTGGTAGGTTGTGGGTGGATGGTTGACACGGGGTGGTGGGTGGTAGTTGGGAGGTAAGGTGGGTGGTAGGTAATGGGTGACTGGTAGGTTGTGGGTGGGTGGCTGACACGGGGTGGTGGGTGGTAGGTGGGAGGTAGGGTGGGTGGTAGGTAATGGGTGACTGGTAGGTTGTGGGTGGATGGCTGACACGGGGTGGTGGGTGGTAGGTAGGAGGTAAGGTGGGTGGTAGGTAATGGGTGACTGGTAGGTTGTGGGTGGGTGGCTGACACGGGGTGGTGGGTGGTAGGTGGGAGGTAGGGTGGGTGGTAGGTAATGGGTGACTGGTAGGTTGTGGGTGGATGGATGACACGGGGTGGTGGGTGGTAGGTAGGAGGTAGGGTGGGTGGTAGGTGATGGGTGACTGGTAGGTTGTGGGTGGATGGCTGACACGGGGTGGTGGGTGGTAGGTGGGAGGTAGGGTGGGTGGTAGGTAATGGGTGACTGGTAGGTTGTGGGTGGGTGGCTGACACGGGGTGGTGGGTGGTAGGTGGGTGGTAGGGTGGGTGGTAGGTAATGGGTGACTGGTAGGTTGTGGGTGGATGGCTGACACGGGGTGGTGGGTGGTAGGTAGGAGGTAGGGTGGGTGGTAGGTAATGGGTGACTGGTAGGTTGTGGTTGGATGGCTGACACGGAGTGGTGGGTGGTAGGTAGGAGGTAGGGTGGTGGTAGGTGGGAGGTAGGGTGGGTGGTAGGTAATGGGTGACTGGTAGGTTGTGGGTGGATGGCTGACACGGGGTGGTGGGTGGTAGGTGGGAGGTAGGGTGGGTGGTAGGTAATGGGTGACTGGTAGGTTGTGGGTGGATGGCTGACACGGGGTGGTGGGTGGTAGCTGGGAGTTAGGGTGGGTGGTAGGTAATGGTTGACTGGTAGGTTGTGGGTGGGTGGCTGAGGTGGGAGGTAGGGTGGGTGGTAGGTAATGGGTGACTGGTAGGTTGTGGGTGGATGGTTGACACGGGGTGGTGGGTGGTAGTTGGGAGGTAAGGTGGGTGGTAGGTAATGGGTAACTGGTAGGTTGTGGGTGGGTGGCTGACACGGGGTGGTGGGTGGTAGTTGGGAGGTAAGGTGGGTGGTAGGTAATGGGTGACTGGTAGGTTGTGGGTGGATGGCTGACACGGGGTGGTGGGTGGTAGGTGGGAGGTAGGGTGGGTGGTAGGTAATGGGTGACTGGTAGGTTGTGGGTGGATGGCTGACACGGTGTGGTGGGTGGTAGGTGGGAGGTAGGGTGGGTGGTAGGTAATGGGTGACTGGTAGGTTGTGGGTGGATGGCTGACACGGGGTGGTGGGTGGTAGGTAGGAGGTAGGGTGGGTGGTAGGTAATGGGTGACTGGTAGGTTGTGGGTGGATGGCTGACACGGGGTGATGGGTGGTAGGTGGGAGGTAGGGTGGGCGGTAGGTAATGGGTGACTGGTAGGTTGTGGGTGGATGGCTGACACGGGGTGGTGGGTGGTAGGTAGGTGGTAGGGTGGGTGGTAGGTAATGGGTGACTGGTAGGTTGTGGGTGGATGGCTGACAGGGGGTGGTGGGTGGTAGGTGGGAGGTAGGGTGGGTGGTAGGTAATGGGTGACTGGTAGGTTGTGGGTGGATGGCTGACACGGGGTGGTGGGTGGTAGGTGGGAGGTAGGGTGGGTGGTAGGTGGGAGGTAGGGTGGGTGGTAGGTAATGGTTGACTGGTAGGTTGTGGGTGGGTGGCTGAGGTGGTGGGAGGTAGGGTGGGTGGTAGGTTATGGGTGACTGGTAGGTTGTGGGTGGATGGCTGACAGGGGGTGGTGGGTGGTAGGTGGGAGGTAGGGTGGGTGGTAGGTAATGGGTGACTGGTTGTTTGTGAGTGGGTGGCTGACAGGGGGTGGTGGGTGGTAGGTGGGAGGTAGGGTGGGTGGTAGGTTATGGGTAACTGGTAGGTTGTGGGTGGATGGCTGACACGGGGTGGTGGGTGGTAGTTGGGTGGTAAGGTGGGTGGTAGGTAATGGGTGACTGGTAGGTTGTGGGTGGATGGCTGACACGGGGTGGTGGGTGGTAGGTGGGAGGTAGGGTGGGTGGTAGTTAATGGTTGACTGGTTGTTTGTGGGTGGGTGGCTGACAGGGGGTGGTGGGTGGTAGGTGGGAGGTAGGGTGGGTGGTAGGTTATGGGTAACTGGTAGGTTGTGGGTGAGAGGCTGACACGGGGTGGTGGGTGGTAGGTGGGAGGTAGGGTGGGTGGTAGGTAATGGGTGACTGGTAGGTTGTGGGTGGATGGCTGACACGGGGTGGTGGGTGGTAGGTGGGAGGTAGGGTGGGTGGTAGGTTATGGGTAACTGGTAGGTTGTGGGTGAGAGGCTGACACGGGGTGGTGGGTGGTAGGTGGGAGGTAGGGTGGGTGGTAGGTAATGGGTGACTGGTAGGTTGTGGGTGGGTGGCTGACACGGGGTGGTGGGTGGTAGGTAGGTGGTAGGGTGGGTGGTAGGTAATGGGTGACTGGTAGGTTGTGGGTGGATGGCTGACAGGGGGTGGTGGGTGGTAGGTGGGAGGTAGGTTATGGGTGACTGGTAGGTTGTGGGTGGGTGGCTGAAAGGGGGTGGTGGGTGGGAGGTAGGGTGGGTGGTAGGTAATGGGTGACTGGTTGTTTGTGAGTGGGTGGCTGACAGGGGGTGGTGGGTGGTAGGTGGGAGGTAGGGTGGGTGGTAGTTAATGGTTGACTGGTTGTTTGTGGGTGGGTGGCTGACAGGGGGTGGTGGGTGGTAGGTGGGAGGTAGGGTGGGTGGTAGGTTATGGGTAACTGGTAGGTTGTGGGTGAGAGGCTGACACGGGGTGGTGGGTGGTAGGTGGGAGGTAGGGTGGGTGGTAGGTAATGGGTGACTGGTAGGTTGTGGGTGGATGGCTGACACGGGGTGGTGGGTGGTAGGTGGGAGGTAGGGTGGGTGGTAGGTTATGGGTAACTGGTAGGTTGTGGGTGAGAGGCTGACACGGGGTGGTGGGTGGTAGGTGGGAGGTAGGGTGGGTGGTAGGTAATGGGTGACTGGTAGGTTGTGGGTGGGTGGCTGACAGGGGGTGGTGGGTGGTAGGTAATAGGTAGGGTGGGTGGTAGGTAATGGGTGACTGGTAGGTTGTGGGTGGGTGGCTGAGGTGGTGGGAGGAAGGGTGGGTGGTAGGTAATGGGTAACTGGTAGGTTGTGGGTGGGTGGCTGACACGGGGTGGTGGGTGGTAGGTGGGAGGTAGGGTGGGTGGTAGGTAATGGGTGACTGGTAGGTGGTGGATGGCTGACAGGGGGTGGTGGGTGGTAGGTGGGAGGTAGGGTGGATGGTAGGTAATGGTTGACTGGTAGGTTGTGGGTGGGTGGCTGAGGTGGTGGGAGATAGGGTGGGTGGTAGGTAATGGGTGACTGGTAGGTTGTGGGTGGATGGCTGACACGGGGTGGTGGGTGGTAGGTACGAGGTAGAGTGGGAGGTAGGTAATGGGTGACTGGTAGGTTGTCAGTGGGTGGCTGACACGGGGTGGTGGGTGGTAGGTGGGAGGTAGGGTGGGTGGTAGGTAGGGTGGGTGGTAGGTAATGGGTGACTGGTAGGTTGTGGGTGGATGGCTGACACGGGGTGGTGGGTGGTAGGTGGGAGGTAGGGTGGGTGGTAGGTAATGGTTGACTGGTGGTTTGTGAGTGGGTGGCTGACAGGGGGTGGTGGGTGGTAGGTGGGAGGTAGGGTGGGTGGTAGGTTATGGGTAACTGGTAGGTTGTGGGTGAGAGGCTGACACGGGGTGGTGGGTGGTAGGTAATGGGTGACTGGTAGGTTGTGGGTGGATGGATGACACGGGGTGGTGGGTGGTAGGTGGGAGGTAGGGTGGGTGGTAGGTAATGGGTGACTGGTAGGTTGTGGGTGGATGGCTGACAGGGGGTGGTGGGTGGTAGGTAGGAGGTAGGGTGGGTGGTAGGTAATGGGTGACTGGTAGGTTGAGGGTGGGTGGCTGAGGTGGTGGAAGGAAGGGTGGGTGGTAGGTAATGGGTAACTGGTAGGTTGTGGGTGGGTGGCTGACACGGGGTGGTGGGTGGTAGGTGGGAGGTAGGGTGGGTGGTAGGTAATGGGTGACTGGTAGGTTGTGGGTGGATGGCTGACACGGGGTGGTGGGTGGTAGGTGGGAGGTAGGGTGGGTGGTAGGTTATGGGTGACTGGTAGGTTGTGGGTGGATGGCTGACAGGGGGTGGTGGGTGGTAGGTGGGAGGTAGGGTGGGTGGTAGGTTATGGGTAACTGGTAGGTTGTGGGTGAGAGGCTGACACGGGGTGGTGGGTGGTAGGTGGGAGGTAGGGTGGGTGGTAGGTAATGGGTGACTGGTAGGTTGTGGGTGGATGGCTGACAGGGGGTGGTGGGTGGTAGGTAGGAGGTAGGGTGGGTGGTAGGTAATGGGTGACTGGTAGGTTGTGGGTGGGTGGCTGAGGTGGAGGGAGGAAGGGTGGGTGGTAGGTAATGGGTAACTGGTAGGTTGTGGGTGGGTGGCTGACACGGAGTGGTGGGTGGTAGGTGGGAGGTAGGGTGGGTGGTAGGTAATGGGTGACTGGTAGGTTGTGGGTGGATGGCTGACAGGGGGTGGTGGGTGGTAGGTGGGAGGTAGGGTGGATGGTAGGTAATGGTTGACTGGTAGGTTGTGGGTGGGTGGCTGAGGTGGTGGGAGATAGGGTGGGTGGTAGGTAATGGGTGACTGGTAGGTTGTGGGTGGATGGCTGACACGGGGTGGTGGGTGGTAGGTAGGTGGTAGGGTGGGTGGTAGGTAATGGGTGACTGGTAGGTTGTGGGTGGATGGCTGACAGGGGGTGGTGGGTGGTAGGTGGGAGGTAGGGTGGGTGGTAGGTAATGGGTGACTGGTAGGTTGTGGGTGGATGGCTGACAGGGGGTGGTGGGTGGTAGGTGGGAGGTAGGGTGGGTGGTAGGTTATGGGTAACTGGTAGGTTGTGGGTGAGGGGCTGACACGGGGTGGTGGGCGGTAGGTAGGTGGTAGGGTGGGTGGTAGGTAATGGGTGACTGGTAGGTTGTGGGTGGATGGCTGACAGGGGGTGGTGGGTGGTAGGTGGGAGGTAGGGTGGGTGGTAGGTAATGGGTGACTGGTAGGTTGTGGGTGGATGGCTGACACGGGGTGGTGGGTGGTAGGTGGGTGGTAGGGTGGGTGGTAGGTAATAATTGACTGGTAGGTTGTCGGTGGGTGGCTGAGGTGGTGGGAGGTAGGGTGGGTGGTAGGTAATGGGTGACTGGTAGGTTGTGGGAGGTAGGCTGACAGGGGGTGGTGGGTGGTAGGTGGGAGGTAGGGTGGGTGGTAGGTAATGGGTGACTGGTAGGTTGTGGGTGGATGGTTGACACGGGGTGGTGGGTGGTAGTTGGGAGGTAAGGTGGGTGGTAGGTAATGGGTGACTGGTAGGTTGTGGGTGGGTGGCTGACACGGGGTGGTGGGTGGTAGGTGGGAGGTAGGGTGGGTGGTAGGTAATGGGTGACTGGTAGGTTGTGGGTGGATGGCTGACACGGGGTGGTGGGTGGTAGGTAGGAGGTAGGGTGGGTGGTAGGTAATGGGTGACTGGTAGGTTGTGGGTGGATGGCTGACACGGGGTGGTGGGTGGTAGGTGGGAGGTAGGGTGGGTGGTAGGTAATGGGTGACTGGTTGTTTGTGAGTGGGTGGCTGACAGGGGGTGGTGGGTGGTAGGTGGGAGGTAGGGTGGGTGGTAGTTAATGGTTGACTGGTAGGTTGTGGGTGGATGGCTGACACGGGGTGATGGGTGGTAGGTAGGTGGTAGGGTGGGTGGTAGGTAATGGGTGACTGGTAGGTTGTGGGTGGATGGCTGACAGGGGTTGGTGGGTGGTAGGTGGGAGGTAGGGTGGGTGGTAGGTAATGGGTGACTGGTAGGTTGTGGGTGGATGGCTGACACGGGGTGGTGGGTGGTAGGTGGGAGGTAGGGTGGGTGGTAGGTAATGGGTGACTGGTAGGTTGTGGGTGGATGGCTGACACGGGGTGGTGGGTGGTAGGTAGGAGGTAGGGTGGGTGGTAGGTAATGGGTGACTGGTAGGTTGTGGGTGGATGGCTGACACGGGGTGATGGGTGGTAGGTGGGAGGTAGGGTGGTTGGTAGGTAATGGGTGACTGGTAGGTTGTGGGTGGGTGGCTGACAGGGGGTGGTGGGTGGTAGGTGGGAGGTAGGGTGGGTGGTAGGTAATGGGTGACTGGTAGGTTGTGGGTGGATGGCTGACACGGGGTGGTGGGTGGTAGGTGGGAGGTAGGGTGGGTGGTAGGTGGGAGGTAGGGTGGGTGGTAGGTAATGGGTGACTGGTAGGTTGTGGGTGGATGGCTGACAGGGGGTGGTGGGTGGTAGGTGGGAGGTAGGGTGGATGGTAGGTAATGGTTGACTGGTAGGTTGTGGGTGGGTGGCTGAGGTGGTGGGAGATAGGGTGGGTGGTAGGTAATGGGTGACTGGTAGGTTGTGGGTGGGTGGCTGACAGGGGGTGGTGGGTGGTAGGTAGGTGGTAGGGTGGGTGGTAGGTAATGGGTGACTGGTAGGTTGTGGGTGGATGGCTGACACGGGGTGGTGGGTGGTAGGTAGGAGGTAGGGTGGGTGGTAGGTAATGGGTGACTGGTAGGTTGTGGGTGGATGGCTGACACGGGGTGATGGGTGGTAGGTGGGAGGTAGGGTGGGCGGTAGGTAATGGGTGACTGGTAGGTTGTGGGTGGATGGCTGACACGGGGTGGTGGGTGGTAGGTAGGTGGTAGGGTGGGTGGTAGGTAATGGGTGACTGGTAGGTTGTGGGTGGATGGCTGACAGGGGGTGGTGGGTGGTAGGTGGGAGGTAGGGTGGGTGGTAGGTAATGGGTGACTGGTAGGTTGTGGGTGGATGGCTGACACGGGGTGGTGGGTGGTAGGTGGGAGGTAGGGTGGGCGGTAGGTAATGGGTGACTGGTAGGTTGTGGGTGGATGGCTGACACGGGGTGGTGGGTGGTAGGTGGTAGGTAGGGTGGGTGGTAGGTAATGGGTGGCTGGTAGGTTGTGGGTGGGTGGCTGACACGGGTGGTGGGTGGTAGGTGGGAGGTAGGGTGGGTGGTAGGTAATGGGTGACTGGTAGGTTGTGGGTGGGTGGCTGACACGGGGTGGTGGGTGGTAGGTGGGAGGTAGGGTGGGTGGTAGGTAATGGGTGGCTGGTAGGTTGTGGGTGGATGGCTGACACGGGGTGGTGGGTGGTAAGTAGAAGGTAGGGTGGGTGGTAGGTAATGGGTGACTGGTAGGTTGTGGGTGGATGGCTGACAGGGGGTGGTGGGTGGTAGGTGGGAGGTAGGGTGGGTGGTAGGTAATGGGTGACTGGTAGGTTGTGGGTGGATGGCTGACACGGGGTGGTGGGTGGTAGGTGGGAGGTAGGGTGGGTGGTAGGTAATGGGTGACTGGTAGGTTGTCGGTGGGTGGCTGAGGTGGTGGGAGGTAGGGTGGGTGGTAGGTAATGGGTGACTGGTAGGTTGTGGGTGGTAGGCTGACAGGGGGTGGTGGGTGGTAGGTGGGAGGTAGGGTGGGTGGTAGGTAATGGGTGACTGGTAGGTTGTGGGTGGATGGTTGACACGGGGTTGTGGGTGGTAGTTGGGAGGTAAGGTGGGTGGTAGGTTATGGGTGACTGGTAGGTTGTGGGTGGATGGCTGACAGGGGGTGGTGGGTGGTAGGTGGGAGGTAGGGTGGGTGGTAGGTAATGGGTGACTGGTAGGTTGTGGGTGGATGGCTGACAGGGGGTGGTGGGTGGTAGGTGGGAGGTAGGGTGGGTGGTAGGTAATGGGTGACTGGTAGGTTGTGGGTGGATGGTTGACACGGGGTGGTGGGTGGTAGGTAGGAGGTAGGGTGGGTGGTAGGTAATGGGTGACTGGTAGGTTGTGGGTGGATGGCTGACAGGGGGTGGTGGGTGGTAGGTGGGAGGTAGGGTGGATGGTAGGTAATGGTTGACTGGTAGGTTGTGGGTGGGTGGCTGAGGTGGTGGGAGATAGGGTGGGTGGTAGGTAATAGGTGACTGGTAGGTTGTGGGTGGGTGGCTGACAGGGGGTGGTGGGTGGTAGGTAGGTGGTAGGGTGGGTGGTAGGTAATGGGTGACTGGTAGGTTGTGGGTGGATGGCTGACACGGGGTGGTGGGTGGTAGGTAGGAGGTAGGGTGGGTGGTAGGTAATGGGTGACTGGTAGGTTGTGGGTGGATGGCTGACACGGGGTGATGGGTGGTAGGTGGGAGGTAGGGTGGGCGGTAGGTAATGGGTGACTGGTAGGTTGTGGGTGGATGGCTGACACGGGGTGGTGGGTGGTAGGTAGGTGGTAGGGTGGGTGGTAGGTAATGGGTGACTGGTAGGTTGTGGGTGGATGGCTGACAGGGGGTGGTGGGTGGTAGGTGGGAGGTAGGGTGGGTGGTAGGTAATGGGTGACTGGTAGGTTGTGGGTGGATGGCTGACACGGGGTGGTGGGTGGTAGGTGGGAGATAGGGTGGGTGGTAGGTAATGGGTGACTGGTAGGTTGTGGGTGGGTGGCTGACACGGGGTGGTGGGTGGTAGGTGGTAGGTAGGGTGGGTGGTAGGTAATGGGTGGCTGGTAGGTTGTGGGTGGGTGGCTGACACGGGTGGTGGGTGGTAGGTGGGAGGTAGGGTGGGTGGTAGGTAATGGGTGACTGGTAGGTTGTGGGTGGGTGGCTGACACGGGGTGGTGGGTGGTAGGTGGGAGGTAGGGTGGGTGGTAGGTAATGGGTGACTGGTAGGTTGTGGGTGGATGGCTGACACGGGGTGGTGGGTGGTAAGTAGAAGGTAGGGTGGGTGGTAGGTAATGGGTGACTGGTAGGTTGTGGGTGGATGGCTGACAGGGGGTGGTGGGTGGTAGGTGGGAGGTAGGGTGGGTGGTAGGTAATGGGTGACTGGTAGGTTGTGGGTGGATGGCTGACACGGGGTGGTGGGTGGTAGGTGGGAGGTAGGGTGGGTGGTAGGTAATGGGTGACTGGTAGGTTGTCGGTGGGTGGCTGAGGTGGTTGGAGGTAGGGTGGGTGGTAGGTAATGGGTGACTGGTAGGTTGTGGGTGGTAGGCTGACAGGGGGTGGTGGGTGGTAGGTGGGAGGTAGGGTGGGTGGTAGGTAATGGGTGACTGGTAGGTTGTGGGTGGATGGTTGACACGGGGTTGTGGGTGGTAGTTGGGAGGTAAGGTGGGTGGTAGGTAATGGGTGACTGGTAGGTTGTGGGTGGATGGCTGACACGGGGTGGTGGGTGGTAGGTGGGAGGTAGGGTGGGTGGTAGGTAATGGGTGACTGGTAGGTTGTGGGTGGATGGCTGACACGGGGTGGTGGGTGGTAGGTAGGAGGTAGGGTGGGTGGTAGGTAATGGGTGACTGGTAGGTTGTGGATGGTAGGCTGACAGGGGGTGGTGGGTGGTAGGTGGGAGGTAGGGTGGGTGGTAGGTAATGGGTGACTGGTAGGTTGTGGGTGGGTGGCTGACACGGGGTGGTGGGTGGTAGGTGGGAGGTAGGGTGGGTGGTAGGTAATGGGTGACTGGTAGGTTGTGGGTGGATGGCTGACACGGGGTGGTGGGTGGTAGGTGGGAGGTAGGGTGGGTGGTAGGTTATGGGTGACTGGTAGGTTGTGGGTGGATGGCTGACAGGGGGTGGTGGGTGGTAGGTGGGAGGTAGGGTGGGTGGTAGGTAATGGGTGATTGGTAGGTTGTGGGTGGGTGGCTGACACGGGGTGGTGGGTGGTAGGTAGGAGGTAGGGTGGGTGGTAGGTAATGGTTGACTGGTAGGTTGTGGGTGGATGGCTGACAGGGGGTGGTGGGTGGTAGGTGGGAGGTAGGGTGGGTGGTAGGTAATGGGTGACTGGTAGGTTGTGGGTGGATGGCTGACAGGGGGTGGTGGGTGGTAGGTGGGAGGTAGGGTGGGTGGTAGGTAATGGGTGACTGGTAGGTTGTGGGTGGATGGCTGACACGGGGTGGTGGGTGGTAGGTGGGAGGTAGGGTGGGTGGTAGGTAATGGGTGACTGGTAGGTTGTGGGTGGATGGCTGACACGGGGTGGTGGGTGGTAGGTGGGAGGTAGGGTGGGTGGTAGGTAATGGGTGACTGGTAGGTTGTGGGTGGATGGCTGACACGGGGTGGTGGGTGGTAGGTGGGAGGTAGGGTGAGTGGTAGGTAATGGGTGACTGGTAGGTTGTGGGTGGATGGCTGACACGGGGTGGTGGGTGGTAGGTAGGAGGTAGGGTGGGTGGTAGGTAATGGGTGACTGGTAGGTTGTGGGTGGATGGCTGACACGGGGTGATGGGTGGTAGGTGGGAGGTAGGGTGGTTGGTAGGTAATGGGTGACTGGTAGGTTGTGGGTGGGTGGCTGACAGGGGGTGGTGGGTGGTAGGTGGGAGGTAGGGTGGGTGGTAGGTAATGGGTGACTGGTAGGTTGTGGGTGGATGGCTGACACGGGGTGGTGGGTGGTAGGTGGGAGGTAGGGTGGGTGGTAGGTGGGAGGTAGGGTGGGTGGTAGGTAATGGGTGACTGGTAGGTTGTGGGTGGATGGCTGACAGGGGGTGGTGGGTGGTAGGTGGGAGGTAGGGTGGATGGTAGGTAATGGTTGACTGGTAGGTTGTGGGTGGGTGGCTGAGGTGGTGGGAGATAGGGTGGGTGGTAGGTAATGGGTGACTGGTAGGTTGTGGGTGGGTGGCTGACAGGGGGTGGTGGGTGGTAGGTAGGTGGTAGGGTGGGTGGTAGGTAATGGGTGACTGGTAGGTTGTGGGTGGATGGCTGACACGGGGTGGTGGGTGGTAGGTGGGAGATAGGGTGGGTGGTAGGTAATGGGTGACTGGTAGGTTGTGGGTGGGTGGCTGACACGGGGTGGTGGGTGGTAGGTGGTAGGTAGGGTGGGTGGTAGGTAATGGGTGGCTGGTAGGTTGTGGGTGGGTGGCTGACACGGGTGGTGGGTGGTAGGTGGGAGGTAGGGTGGGTGGTAGGTAATGGGTGACTGGTAGGTTGTGGGTGGGTGGCTGACACGGGGTGGTGGGTGGTAGGTGGGAGGTAGGGTGGGTGGTAGGTAATGGGTGACTGGTAGGTTGTGGGTGGATGGCTGACACGGGGTGGTGGGTGGTAAGTAGAAGGTAGGGTGGGTGGTAGGTAATGGGTGACTGGTAGGTTGTGGGTGGATGGCTGACAGGGGGTGGTGGGTGGTAGGTGGGAGGTAGGGTGGGTGGTAGGTAATGGGTGACTGGTAGGTTGTGGGTGGATGGCTGACACGGGGTGGTGGGTGGTAGGTGGGAGGTAGGGTGGGTGGTAGGTAATGGGTGACTGGTAGGTTGTCGGTGGGTGGCTGAGGTGGTTGGAGGTAGGGTGGGTGGTAGGTAATGGGTGACTGGTAGGTTGTGGGTGGTAGGCTGACAGGGGGTGGTGGGTGGTAGGTGGGAGGTAGGGTGGGTGGTAGGTAATGGGTGACTGGTAGGTTGTGGGTGGATGGTTGACACGGGGTTGTGGGTGGTAGTTGGGAGGTAAGGTGGGTGGTAGGTAATGGGTGACTGGTAGGTTGTGGGTGGATGGCTGACACGGGGTGGTGGGTGGTAGGTGGGAGGTAGGGTGGGTGGTAGGTAATGGGTGACTGGTAGGTTGTGGGTGGATGGCTGACACGGGGTGGTGGGTGGTAGGTAGGAGGTAGGGTGGGTGGTAGGTAATGGGTGACTGGTAGGTTGTGGATGGTAGGCTGACAGGGGGTGGTGGGTGGTAGGTGGGAGGTAGGGTGGGTGGTAGGTAATGGGTGACTGGTAGGTTGTGGGTGGGTGGCTGACACGGGGTGGTGGGTGGTAGGTGGGAGGTAGGGTGGGTGGTAGGTAATGGGTGACTGGTAGGTTGTGGGTGGATGGCTGACACGGGGTGGTGGGTGGTAGGTGGGAGGTAGGGTGGGTGGTAGGTTATGGGTGACTGGTAGGTTGTGGGTGGATGGCTGACAGGGGGTGGTGGGTGGTAGGTGGGAGGTAGGGTGGGTGGTAGGTAATGGGTGATTGGTAGGTTGTGGGTGGGTGGCTGACACGGGGTGGTGGGTGGTAGGTAGGAGGTAGGGTGGGTGGTAGGTAATGGTTGACTGGTAGGTTGTGGGTGGATGGCTGACAGGGGGTGGTGGGTGGTAGGTGGGAGGTAGGGTGGGTGGTAGGTAATGGGTGACTGGTAGGTTGTGGGTGGATGGCTGACAGGGGGTGGTGGGTGGTAGGTGGGAGGTAGGGTGGGTGGTAGGTAATGGGTGACTGGTAGGTTGTGGGTGGATGGCTGACACGGGGTGGTGGGTGGTAGGTGGGAGGTAGGGTGGGTGGTAGGTAATGGGTGACTGGTAGGTTGTGGGTGGATGGCTGACACGGGGTGGTGGGTGGTAGGTGGGAGGTAGGGTGGGTGGTAGGTAATGGGTGACTGGTAGGTTGTGGGTGGATGGCTGACACGGGGTGGTGGGTGGTAGGTGGGAGGTAGGGTGAGTGGTAGGTAATGGGTGACTGGTAGGTTGTGGGTGGATGGCTGACACGGGGTGGTGGGTGGTAGGTAGGAGGTAGGGTGGGTGGTAGGTAATGGGTGACTGGTAGGTTGTGGGTGGATGGCTGACACGGGGTGATGGGTGGTAGGTGGGAGGTAGGGTGGTTGGTAGGTAATGGGTGACTGGTAGGTTGTGGGTGGGTGGCTGACAGGGGGTGGTGGGTGGTAGGTGGGAGGTAGGGTGGGTGGTAGGTAATGGGTGACTGGTAGGTTGTGGGTGGATGGCTGACACGGGGTGGTGGGTGGTAGGTGGGAGGTAGGGTGGGTGGTGTAGGTTGTGGGTGGGTGGCTGACAGGGGGTGGTGGGTGGTAGGTAGGTGGTAGGGTGGGTGGTAGGTAATGGGTGACTGGTAGGTTGTGGGTGGATGGCTGACACGGGGTGGTGGGTGGTAGGTAGGAGGTAGGGTGGGTGGTAGGTAATGGGTGACTGGTAGGTTGTGGGTGGATGGCTGACACGGGGTGATGGGTGGTAGGTGGGAGGTAGGGTGGGCGGTAGGTAATGGGTGACTGGTAGGTTGTGGGTGGATGGCTGACACGGGGTGGTGGGTGGTAGGTAGGTGGTAGGGTGGGTGGTAGGTAATGGGTGACTGGTAGGTTGTGGGTGGATGGCTGACAGGGGGTGGTGGGTGGTAGGTGGGAGGTAGGGTGGGTGGTAGGTAATGGGTGACTGGTAGGTTGTGGGTGGATGGCTGACACGGGGTGGTGGGTGGTAGGTGGGAGGTAGGGTGGGCGGTAGGTAATGGGTGACTGGTAGGTTGTGGGTGGATGGCTGACACGGGGTGGTGGGTGGTAGGTGGTAGGTAGGGTGGGTGGTAGGTAATGGGTGGCTGGTAGGTTGTGGGTGGGTGGCTGACACGGGTGGTGGGTGGTAGGTGGGAGGTAGGGTGGGTGGTAGGTAATGGGTGACTGGTAGGTTGTGGGTGGGTGGCTGACACGGGGTGGTGGGTGGTAGGTGGGAGGTAGGGTGGGTGGTAGGTAATGGGTGGCTGGTAGGTTGTGGGTGGATGGCTGACACGGGGTGGTGGGTGGTAAGTAGAAGGTAGGGTGGGTGGTAGGTAATGGGTGACTGGTAGGTTGTGGGTGGATGGCTGACAGGGGGTGGTGGGTGGTAGGTGGGAGGTAGGGTGGGTGGTAGGTAATGGGTGACTGGTAGGTTGTGGGTGGATGGCTGACACGGGGTGGTGGGTGGTAGGTGGGAGGTAGGGTGGGTGGTAGGTAATGGGTGACTGGTAGGTTGTCGGTGGGTGGCTGAGGTGGTGGGAGGTAGGGTGGGTGGTAGGTAATGGGTGACTGGTAGGTTGTGGGTGGTAGGCTGACAGGGGGTGGTGGGTGGTAGGTGGGAGGTAGGGTGGGTGGTAGGTAATGGGTGACTGGTAGGTTGTGGGTGGATGGTTGACACGGGGTTGTGGGTGGTAGTTGGGAGGTAAGGTGGGTGGTAGGTTATGGGTGACTGGTAGGTTGTGGGTGGATGGCTGACAGGGGGTGGTGGGTGGTAGGTGGGAGGTAGGGTGGGTGGTAGGTAATGGGTGACTGGTAGGTTGTGGGTGGATGGCTGACAGGGGGTGGTGGGTGGTAGGTGGGAGGTAGGGTGGGTGGTAGGTAATGGGTGACTGGTAGGTTGTGGGTGGATGGTTGACACGGGGTGGTGGGTGGTAGGTAGGAGGTAGGGTGGGTGGTAGGTAATGGGTGACTGGTAGGTTGTGGGTGGATGGCTGACAGGGGGTGGTGGGTGGTAGGTGGGAGGTAGGGTGGATGGTAGGTAATGGTTGACTGGTAGGTTGTGGGTGGGTGGCTGAGGTGGTGGGAGATAGGGTGGGTGGTAGGTAATAGGTGACTGGTAGGTTGTGGGTGGGTGGCTGACAGGGGGTGGTGGGTGGTAGGTAGGTGGTAGGGTGGGTGGTAGGTAATGGGTGACTGGTAGGTTGTGGGTGGATGGCTGACACGGGGTGGTGGGTGGTAGGTAGGAGGTAGGGTGGGTGGTAGGTAATGGGTGACTGGTAGGTTGTGGGTGGATGGCTGACACGGGGTGATGGGTGGTAGGTGGGAGGTAGGGTGGGCGGTAGGTAATGGGTGACTGGTAGGTTGTGGGTGGATGGCTGACACGGGGTGGTGGGTGGTAGGTAGGTGGTAGGGTGGGTGGTAGGTAATGGGTGACTGGTAGGTTGTGGGTGGATGGCTGACAGGGGGTGGTGGGTGGTAGGTGGGAGGTAGGGTGGGTGGTAGGTAATGGGTGACTGGTAGGTTGTGGGTGGATGGCTGACACGGGGTGGTGGGTGGTAGGTGGGAGATAGGGTGGGTGGTAGGTAATGGGTGACTGGTAGGTTGTGGGTGGGTGGCTGACACGGGGTGGTGGGTGGTAGGTGGTAGGTAGGGAGGGTGGTAGGTAATGGGTGGCTGGTAGGTTGTGGGTGGGTGGCTGACACGGGTGGTGGGTGGTAGGTGGGAGGTAGGGTGGGTGGTAGGTAATGGGTGACTGGTAGGTTGTGGGTGGGTGGCTGACACGGGGTGGTGGGTGGTAGGTGGGAGGTAGGGTGGGTGGTAGGTAATGGGTGACTGGTAGGTTGTGGGTGGATGGCTGACACGGGGTGGTGGGTGGTAAGTAGAAGGTAGGGTGGGTGGTAGGTAATGGGTGACTGGTAGGTTGTGGGTGGATGGCTGACAGGGGGTGGTGGGTGGTAGGTGGGAGGTAGGGTGGGTGGTAGGTAATGGGTGACTGGTAGGTTGTGGGTGGATGGCTGACACGGGGTGGTGGGTGGTAGGTGGGAGGTAGGGTGGGTGGTAGGTAATGGGTGACTGGTAGGTTGTCGGTGGGTGGCTGAGGTGGTTGGAGGTAGGGTGGGTGGTAGGTAATGGGTGACTGGTAGGTTGTGGGTGGTAGGCTGACAGGGGGTGGTGGGTGGTAGGTGGGAGGTAGGGTGGGTGGTAGGTAATGGGTGACTGGTAGGTTGTGGGTGGATGGTTGACACGGGGTTGTGGGTGGTAGTTGGGAGGTAAGGTGGGTGGTAGGTAATGGGTGACTGGTAGGTTGTGGGTGGATGGCTGACACGGGGTGGTGGGTGGTAGGTGGGAGGTAGGGTGGGTGGTAGGTAATGGGTGACTGGTAGGTTGTGGGTGGATGGCTGACACGGGGTGGTGGGTGGTAGGTAGGAGGTAGGGTGGGTGGTAGGTAATGGGTGACTGGTAGGTTGTGGATGGTAGGCTGACAGGGGGTGGTGGGTGGTAGGTGGGAGGTAGGGTGGGTGGTAGGTAATGGGTGACTGGTAGGTTGTGGGTGGGTGGCTGACACGGGGTGGTGGGTGGTAGGTGGGAGGTAGGGTGGGTGGTAGGTAATGGGTGACTGGTAGGTTGTGGGTGGATGGCTGACACGGGGTGGTGGGTGGTAGGTGGGAGGTAGGGTGGGTGGTAGGTTATGGGTGACTGGTAGGTTGTGGGTGGATGGCTGACAGGGGGTGGTGGGTGGTAGGTGGGAGGTAGGGTGGGTGGTAGGTAATGGGTGATTGGTAGGTTGTGGGTGGGTGGCTGACACGGGGTGGTGGGTGGTAGGTAGGAGGTAGGGTGGGTGGTAGGTAATGGTTGACTGGTAGGTTGTGGGTGGATGGCTGACAGGGGGTGGTGGGTGGTAGGTGGGAGGTAGGGTGGGTGGTAGGTAATGGGTGACTGGTAGGTTGTGGGTGGATGGCTGACAGGGGGTGGTGGGTGGTAGGTGGGAGGTAGGGTGGGTGGTAGGTAATGGGTGACTGGTAGGTTGTGGGTGGATGGCTGACACGGGGTGGTGGGTGGTAGGTGGGAGGTAGGGTGGGTGGTAGGTAATGGGTGACTGGTAGGTTGTGGGTGGATGGCTGACACGGGGTGGTGGGTGGTAGGTGGGAGGTAGGGTGGGTGGTAGGTAATGGGTGACTGGTAGGTTGTGGGTGGATGGCTGACACGGGGTGGTGGGTGGTAGGTGGGAGGTAGGGTGAGTGGTAGGTAATGGGTGACTGGTAGGTTGTGGGTGGATGGCTGACACGGGGTGGTGGGTGGTAGGTAGGAGGTAGGGTGGGTGGTAGGTAATGGGTGACTGGTAGGTTGTGGGTGGATGGCTGACACGGGGTGATGGGTGGTAGGTGGGAGGTAGGGTGGGCGGTAGGTAATGGGTGACTGGTAGGTTGTGGGTGGATGGCTGACACGGGGTGGTGGGTGGTAGGTAGGAGGTAAGGTGGGTGGTAGGTAATGGGTGACTGGTAGGTTGTCGGTGGGTGGCTGAGGTGGTGGGAGGTAGGGTGGGTGGTAGGTAATGGGTGACTGGTAGGTTGTGGGTGGATGGCTGACAGGGGGTGGTGGGTGGTAGGTGGGAGGTAGGGTGGGTGGTAGGTAATGGGTGACTGGTAGGTTGTGGTTGGATGGCTGACACGGGGTTTTGGGTGGTAGGTGGGAGGTAGGGTGGGCGGTAGGTAATGGGTGACTGGTAGGTTGTGGGTGGGTGGCTGACACGGGGTGGTGGGTGGTTGGTGGGAGGTAGGGTGGGTGGTAGGTAATGGGTGACTGGTAGGTTGTGGGTGGATGGCTGACACGGGGTGGTGGGTGGTAGGTAGGAGGTAAGGTGGGTGGTAGGTAATGGGTGACTGGTAGGTTGTGGGTGGGTGGCTGACACGGGGTGGTGGGTGGTAGGTGGGAGGTAGGGTGGGTGGTAGGTAATGGGTGACTGGTAGGTTGTGGGTGGATGGCTGACACGGGGTGGTGGGTGGTAGGTGGGAGGTAGGGTGGGTGGTAGGTAATGGGTGACTGGTAGGTTGTGGGTGGATGGCTGACACGGGGTGGTGGGTGGTAGCTGGGAGTTAGGGTGGGTGGTAGGTAATGGTTGACTGGTAGGTTGTGGGTGGGTGGCTGAGGTGGGAGGTAGGGTGGGTGGTAGGTAATGGGTGACTGGTAGGTTGTGGGTGGATGGTTGACACGGGGTGGTGGGTGGTAGTTGGGAGGTAAGGTGGGTGGTAGGTAATGGGTGACTGGTAGGTTGTGGGTGGGTGGCTGACACGGGGTGGTGGGTGGTAGTTGGGAGGTAAGGTGGGTGGTAGGTAATGGGTGACTGGTAGGTTGTGGGTGGGTGGCTGACACGGGGTGGTGGGTGGTAGGTGGGAGGTAGGGTGGGTGGTAGGTAATGGGTGACTGGTAGGTTGTGGGTGGATGGCTGACACGGGGTGGTGGGTGGTAGGTGGGAGGTAGGGTGGGTGGTAGGTAATGGGTGACTGGTAGGTTGTGGGTGGATGGCTGACACGGGGTGGTGGGTGGTAGGTAGGAGGTAGGGTGGGTGGTAGGTAATGGGTGACTGGTAGGTTGTGGGTGGATGGCTGACACGGGGTGATGGGTGGTAGGTGGGAGGTAGGGTGGGCGGTAGGTAATGGGTGACTGGTAGGTTGTGGGTGGATGGCTGACACGGGGTGGTGGGTGGTAGGTAGGTGGTAGGGTGGGTGGTAGGTAATGGGTGACTGGTAGGTTGTGGGTGGATGGCTGACAGGGGGTGGTGGGTGGTAGGTGGGAGGTAGGGTGGGTGGTAGGTAATGGGTGACTGGTAGGTTGTGGGTGGATGGCTGACACGGGGTGGTGGGTGGTAGGTGGGAGGTAGGGTGGGTGGTAGGTGGGAGGTAGGGTGGGTGGTAGGTAATGGTTGACTGGTAGGTTGTGGTTGGGTGGCTGAGGTGGTGGGAGGTAGGGTGGGTGGTAGGTTATGGGTGACTGGTAGGTTGTGGGTGGATGGCTGACAGGGGGTGGTGGGTGGGAGGTAGGGTGGGTGGTAGATAATGGGTGACTGGTTGTTTGTGAGTGGGTGGCTGACAGTGGGTGGTGGGTGGTAGGTGGGAGGTAGGGTGGGTGGTAGGTTATGGGTAACTGGTAGGTTGTGGGTGGATGGCTGACACGGGGTGGTGGGTGGTAGTTGGGAGGTAAGGTGGGTGGTAGGTAATGGGTGACTGGTAGGTTGTGGGTGGATGGCTGACACGGGGTGGTGGGTGGTAGGTGGGAGGTAGGGTGGGTGGTAGTTAATGGTTGACTGGTTGTTTGTGGGTGGGTGGCTGACAGGGGGTGGTGGGTGGTAGGTGGGAGGTAGGGTGGGTGGTAGGTTATGGGTAACTGGTAGGTTGTGGGTGGGTGGCTGACACGGGGTGGTGGGTGGTAGGTGGGAGGTAGGGTGGGTGGTAGGTAATGGGTGACTGGTAGGTTGTGGGTGGATGGCTGACACGGGGTGGTGGGTGGTAGGTGGGAGGTAGGGTGGGTGGTAGGTTATGGGTAACTGGTAGGTTGTGGGTGAGAGGCTGACACGGGGTGGTGGGTGGTAGGTGGGAGGTAGGGTGGGTGGTAGGTAATGGGTGACTGGTAGGTTGTGGGTGGGTGGCTGACACGGGGTGGTGGGTGGTAGGTAGGTGGTAGGGTGGGTGGTAGGTAATGGGTGACTGGTAGGTTGTGGGTGGATGGCTGACAGGGGGTGGTGGGTGGTAGGTGGGAGGTAGGTTATGGGTGACTGGTAGGTTGTGGGTGGGTGGCTGAAAGGGGGTGGTGGGTGGGAGGTAGGGTGGGTGGTAGGTAATGGGTGACTGGTTGTTTGTGAGTGGGTGGCTGACAGGGGGTGGTGGGTGGTAGGTGGGAGGTAGGGTGGGTGGTAGTTAATGGTTGACTGGTTGTTTGTGGGTGGGTGGCTGACAGGGGGTGGTGGGTGGTAGGTGGGAGGTAGGGTGGGTGGTAGGTTATGGGTAACTGGTAGGTTGTGGGTGAGAGGCTGACACGGGGTGGTGGGTGGTAGGTGGGAGGTAGGGTGGGTGGTAGGTAATGGGTGACTGGTAGGTTGTGGGTGGATGGCTGACACGGGGTGGTGGGTGGTAGGTGGGAGGTAGGGTGGGTGGTAGGTTATGGGTAACTGGTAGGTTGTGGGTGAGAGGCTGACACGGGGTGGTGGGTGGTAGGTGGGAGGTAGGGTGGGTGGTAGGTAATGGGTGACTGGTAGGTTGTGGGTGGGTGGCTGACAGGGGGTGGTGGGTGGTAGGTAGGAGGTAGGGTGGGTGGTAGGTAATGGGTGACTGGTAGGTTGTGGGTGGGTGGCTGAGGTGGTGGGAGGAAGGGTGGGTGGTAGGTAATGGGTGACTGGTAGGTTGTGGGTGGGTGGCTGACACGGGGTGGTGGGTGGTAGGTGGGAGGTAGGGTGGGTGGTAGGTAATGGGTGACTGGTAGGTTGTGGGTGGATGGCTGACAGGGGGTGGTGGGTGGTAGGTGGGAGGTAGGGTGGGTGGTAGGTAATGGGTGACTGGTAGGTTGTGGGTGGGTGGCTGAGGTGGTGGGAGATAGGGTGGGTGGTAGGTAATGGGTGACTGGTAGGTTGTGGGTGGATGGCTGACACGGGGTGGTGGGTGGTAGGTACGAGGTAGGGTGGGAGGTAGGTAATGGGTGACTGGTAGGTTGTCAGTGGGTGGCTGACACGGGGTGGTGGGTGGTAGGTGGGAGGTAGGGTGGGTGGTAGGTAGGGTGGGTGGTAGGTAATGGGTGACTGGTAGGTTGTGGGTGGATGGCTGACACGGGGTGGTGGGTGGTAGGTGGGAGGTAGGGTGGGTGGTAGGTAATGGTTGACTGGTTGTTTGTGAGTGGGTGGCTGACAGGGGGTGGTGGGTGGTAGGTGGGAGGTAGGGTGGGTGGTAGGTTATGGGTAACTGGTAGGTTGTGGGTGAGAGGCTGACACGGGGTGGTGGGTGGTAGGTAATGGGTGACTGGTAGGTTGTGGGTGGATGGCTGACACGGGGTGGTGGGTGGTAGGTGGGAGGTAGGGTGGGTGGTAGGTAATGGGTGACTGGTAGGTTGTGGGTGGATGGCTGACAGGGGGTGGTGGGTGGTAGGTAGGAGGTAGGGTGGGTGGTAGGTAATGGGTGACTGGTAGGTTGAGGGTGGGTGGCTGAGGTGGTGGAAGGAAGGGTGGGTGGTAGGTAATGGGTAGCTGGTAGGTTGTGGGTGGGTGGCTGACACGGGGTGGTGGGTGGTAGGTGGGAGGTAGGGTGGGTGGTAGGTAATGGGTGACTGGTAGGTTGTGGGTGGATGGCTGACACGGGGTGGTGGGTGGTAGGTGGGAGGTAGGGTGGGTGGTAGGTTATGGGTGACTGGTAGGTTGTGGGTGGATGGCTGACAGGGGGTGGTGGGTGGTAGGTGGGAGGTAGGGTGGGTGGTAGGTTATGGGTAACTGGTAGGTTGTGGGTGAGAGGCTGACACGGGGTGGTGGGTGGTAGGTGGGAGGTAGGGTGGGTGGTAGGTAATGGGTGACTGGTAGGTTGTGGGTGGATGGCTGACAGGGGGTGGTGGGTGGTAGGTAGGAGGTAGGGTGGGTGGTAGGTAATGGGTGACTGGTAGGTTGTGGGTGGGTGGTTGAGGTGGAGGGAGGAAGGGTGGGTGGTAGGTAATGGGTAACTGGTAGGTTGTGGGTGGGTGGCTGACACGGGGTGGTGGGTGGTAGGTGGGAGGTAGGGTGGGTGGTAGGTAATGGGTGACTGGTAGGTTGTGGGTGGATGGCTGACAGGGGGTGGTGGGTGGTAGGTGGGAGGTAGGGTGGATGGTAGGTAATGGTTGACTGGTAGGTTATGGGTGGGTGGCTGAGGTGGTGGGAGATAGGGTGGGTGGTAGGTAATGGGTGACTGGTAGGTTGAGGGTGGGTGGCTGAGGTGGTGGAAGGAAGGGTGGGTGGTAGGTAATGGGTAACTGGTAGGTTGTAGGTGGGTGGCTGACACGGGGTGGTGGGTGGTAGGTAGGTGGTAGGGTGGTTGGTAGGTAATGGGTGACTGGTAGGTTGTGGGTGGATGGCTGACAGGGGGTGGTGGGTGGTAGGTGGGAGGTAGGGTGGGTGGTAGGTAATGGGTGACTGGTAGGTTGTGGGTGGATGGCTGACACGGGGTGGTGGGTGGTAGGTGGGAGGTAGGGTGGGTGGTAGGTGGGAGGTAGGGTGGGTGGTAGGTAATGGGTGACTGGTAGGTTGTGGGTGGATGGCTGACAGGGGGTGGTGGGTGGTAGGTAGGAGGTAGGGTGGGTGGTAGGTAATGGGTGACTGGTAGGTTGAGGGTGGGTGGCTGAGGTGGTGGAAGGAAGGGTGGGTGGTAGGTAATGGGTAACTGGTAGGTTGTGGGTGGGTGGCTGACACGGGGTGGTGGGTGGTAGGTGGGAGGTAGGGTGGGTGGTAGGTAATGGGTGACTGGTAGGTTGTGGGTGGATGGCTGACACGGGGTGGTGGGTGGTAGGTGGGAGGTAGGGTGGGTGGTAGGTTATGGGTGACTGGTAGGTTGTGGGTGGATGGCTGACAGGGGGTGGTGGGTGGTAGGTGGGAGGTAGGGTGGGTGGTAGGTTATGGGTAACTGGTAGGTTGTGGGTGAGAGGCTGACACGGGGTGGTGGGTGGTAGGTGGGAGGTAGGGTGGGTGGTAGGTAATGGGTGACTGGTAGGTTGTGGGTGGATGGCTGACAGGGGGTGGTGGGTGGGAGGTAGGGTGGGTGGTAGGTAATGGGTGACTGGTTGTTTGTGAGTGGGTGGCTGACAGGGGGTGGTGGGTGGTAGGTGGGAGGTAGGGTGGGTGGTAGTTAATGGTTGACTGGTAGGTTGTGGGTGGATGGCTGACACGGGGTGATGGGTGGTAGGTAGGTGGTAGGGTGGGTGGTAGGTAATGGGTGACTGGTAGGTTGTGGGTGGATGGCTGACAGGGGGTGGTGGGTGGTAGGTGGGAGGTAGGGTGGGTGGTAGGTAATGGGTGACTGGTAGGTTGTGGGTGGATGGCTGACACGGGGTGGTGGGTGGTAGGTGGGAGGTAGGGTGGGTGGTAGGTAATGGGTGACTGGTAGGTTGTGGGTGGATGGCTGACACGGGGTGGTGGGTGGTAGGTGGGAGGTAGGGTGGGTGGTAGGTAATGGGTGACTGGTAGGTTGTGGGTGGATGGCTGACACGGGGTGGTGGGTGGTAGGTAGGAGGTAGGGTGGGTGGTAGGTAATGGGTGACTGGTAGGTTGTGGGTGGATGGCTGACACGGGGTGATGGGTGGTAGGTGGGAGGTAGGGTGGGCGGTAGGTAATGGGTGACTGGTAGGTTGTGGGTGGATGGCTGACACGGGGTGGTGGGTGGTAGGTAGGTGGTAGGGTGGTTGGTAGGTAATGGGTGACTGGTAGGTTGTGGGTGGATGGCTGACAGGGGGTGGTGGGTGGTAGGTGGGAGGTAGGGTGGGTGGTAGGTAATGGGTGACTGGTAGGTTGTGGGTGGATGGCTGACACGGGGTGGTGGGTGGTAGGTGGGAGGTAGGGTGGGTGCTAGGTGGGAGGTAGGGTGGGTGGTAGGTAATGGGTGACTGGTAGGTTGTGGGTGGATGGCTGACAGGGGGTGGTGGGTGGTAGGTGGGAGGTAGGGTGGATGGTAGGTAATGGTTGACTGGTAGGTTGTGGGTGGGTGGCTGAGGTGGTGGGAGATAGGGTGGGTGGTAGGTAATGGGTGACTGGTAGGTTGTGGGTGGGTGGCTGACAGGGGGTGGTGGGTGGTAGGTAGGTGGTAGGGTGGGTGGTAGGTAATGGGTGACTGGTAGGTTGTGGGTGGATGGCTGACACGGGGTGGTGGGTGGTAGGTAGGAGGTAGGGTGGGTGGTAGGTAATGGGTGACTGGTAGGTTGTGGGTGGATGGCTGACACGTGGTGATGGGTGGTAGGTGGGAGGTAGGGTGGGCGGTAGGTAATGGGTGACTGGTAGGTTGTGGGTGGATGGCTGACACGGGGTGGTGGGTGGTAGGTAGGTGGTAGGGTGGGTGGTAGGTAATGGGTGACTGGTAGGTTGTGGGTGGATGGCTGACACGGGGTGGTGGGTGGTAGGTGGGAGGTAGGGTGGGTGGTAGGTAATGGGTGACTGGTAGGTTGTGGGTGGATGGCTGACACGGGGTGGTGGGTGGTAGGTGGGAGGTAGGGTGGGCGGTAGGTAATGGGTGACTGGTAGGTTGTGGGTGGATGGCTGACACGGGGTGGTGGGTGGTAGGTAGGTGGTAGGGTGGGTGGTAGGTAATGGGTGACTGGTAGGTTGTGGGTGGATGGCTGACAGGGGGTGGTGGGTGGTAGGTGGGAGGTAGGGTGGGTGGTAGGTAATGGGTGACTGGTAGGTTGTGGGTGGATGGCTGACACGGGGTGGTGGGTGGTAGGTGGGAGGTAGGGTGGGTGGTAGGTAATAATTGTCTGGTAGGTTGTCGGTGGGTGGCTGAGGTGGTGGGAGGTAGGGTGGGTGGTAGGTAATGGGGGACTGGTAGGTTGTGGGTGGTAGGCTGACAGGGGGTGGTGGGTGGTAGGTGGGAGGTAGGGTGGGTGGTAGGTAATGGGTGACTGGTAGGTTGTGGGTGGATGGTTGACACGGGGTTGTGGGTGGTAGTTGGGAGGTAAGGTGGGTGGTAGGTAATGGGTGACTGGTAGGTTGTGGGTGGATGGCTGACACGGGGTGGTGGGTGGTAGGTGGGAGGTAGGGTGGGTGGTAGGTAATGGGTGACTGGTAGGTTGTGGGTGGATGGCTGACACGGGGTGGTGGGTGGTAGGTAGGAGGTAGGGTGGGTGGTAGGTAATGGGTGACTGGTAGGTTGTGGGTGGATGGCTGACACGGGGTGGTGGGTGGTAGGTGGGAGGTAGGGTGGGTGGTAGGTAATGGGTGACTGGTAGGTTGTGGGTGGATGGCTGACACGGGGTGGTGGGTGGTAGGTGGGAGGTAGGGTGGGTGGTAGGTAATGGGTGACTGGTAGGTTGTGGGTGGATGGCTGACACGGGGTGGTGGGTGGTAGGTAGGAGGTAGGGTGGGTGGTAGGTAATGGGTGACTGGTAGGTTGTGGGTGGATGGCTGACACGGGGTGATGGGTGGTAGGTGGGAGGTAGGGTGGGCGGTAGGTAATGGGTGACTGGTAGGTTGTGGGTGGATGGCTGACACGGGGTGGTGGGTGGTAGGTAGGTGGTAGGGTGGGTGGTAGGTAATGGGTGACTGGTAGGTTGTGGGTGGATTGCTGACAGGGGGTGGTGGGTGGTAGGTGGGAGGTAGGGTGGGTGGTAGGTAATGGGTGACTGGTAGGTTGTGGGTGGATGGCTGACACGGGGTGGTGGGTGGTAGGTGGGAGGTAGGGTGGGTGGTAGGTGGGAGGTAGGGTGGGTGGTAGGTAATGGTTGACTGGTAGGTTGTGGGTGGGTGGCTGAGGTGGTGGGAGGTAGGGTGGGTGGTAGGTTATGGGTGACTGGTAGGTTGTGGGTGGGTGGCTGACACGGGGTGGTGGGTGGTAGGTGGGAGGTAGGGTGGGTGGTAGGTAATGGGTGACTGGTAGGTTGTGGGTGGATGGCTGACAGGGGGTGGTGGGTGGTAGGTGGGAGGTAGGGTGGGTGGTAGGTAATGGGTGACTGGTAGGTTGTGGGTGGATGGCTGACACGGGGTGGTGGGTGGTAGGTGGGAGGTAGGGTGGGTGGTAGGTAATGGGTGACTGGTAGGTTGTGGGTGGATGGCTGACACGGGGTGGTGGGTGGTAGGTGGGAGGTAGGGTGGGTGGTAGGTAATGGGTGACTGGTAGGTTGTGGGTGGATGGCTGACACGGGGTGGTGGGTGGTAGGTGGGAGGTAGGGTGGGTGGTAGGTTATGGGTGACTGGTAGGTTGTGGGTGGATGGCTGACAGGGGGTGGTGGGTGGTAGGTGGGAGGTAGGGTGGGTGGTAGGTAATGGGTGATTGGTTGGTTGTGGGTGGATGGCTGACACGGGGTGGTGGGTGGTAGGTAGGAGGTAGGGTGGGTGGTAGGTAATGGGTGACTGGTAGGTTGTGGGTGGATGGCTGACACGGGGTGATGGGTGGTAGGTGGGAGGTAGGGTGGGCGGTAGGTAATGGGTGACTGGTAGGTTGTGGGTGGATGGCTGACAGGGGGTGGTGGGTGGTAGGTGGGAGGTAGGGTGGGTGGTAGGTAATGGGTGACTGGTAGGTTGTGGGTGGATGGCTGACAGGGGGTGGTGGGTGGTAGGTGGGAGGTAGGGTGGGTGGTAGGTAATGGGTGACTGGTAGGTTGTGGGTGGATGGCTGACACGGGGTGGTGGGTGGTAGGTGGGAGGTAGGGTGGGTGGTAGGTAATGGGTGACTGGTAGGTTGTGGGTGGATGGCTGACACGGGGTGGTGGGTGGTAGGTGGGAGGTAGGGTGGGTGGTAGGTAATGGGTGACTGGTAGGTTGTGGGTGGATGGCTGACACGGGGTTTTGGGTGGTAGGTGGGAGGTAGGGTGAGTGGTAGGTAATGGGTGACTGGTAGGTTGTGGGTGGATGGCTGACACGGGGTGGTGGGTGGTAGGTAGGAGGTAGGGTGGGTGGTAGGTAATGGGTGACTGGTAGGTTGTGGGTGGATGGCTGACACGGGGTGATGGGTGGTAGGTGGGAGGTAGGGTGGGCGGTAGGTAATGGGTGACTGGTAGGTTGTGGGTGGATGGCTGACACGGGGTGGTGGGTGGTAGGTAGGAGGTAAGGTGGGTGGTAGGTAATGGGTGACTGGTAGGTTGTCGGTGGGTGGCTGAGGTGGTGGGAGGTAGGGTGAGTGGTAGGTAATGGGTGACTGGTAGGTTGTGGGTGGATGGCTGACAGGGGGTGGTGGGTGGTAGGTGGGAGGTAGGGTGGGTGGTAGGTAATGGGTGACTGGTAGGTTGTGGTTGGATGGCTGACACGGGGTTTTGGGTGGTAGGTGGGAGGTAGGATGGGTGGTAGGTAATGGGTGACTGGTAGGTTGTGGGTGGGTGGCTGACACGGGGTGGTGGGTGGTAGGTGGGAGGTAGGGTGGGTGGTAGGTAATGGGTGACTGGTAGGTTGTGGGTGGATGGCTGACACGGGGTGGTGGGTGGTAGGTAGGAGGTAAGGTGGGTGGTAGGTAATGGGTGACTGGTAGGTTGTGGGTGGGTGGCTGACACGGGGTGGTGGGTGGTAGGTGGGAGGTAGGGTGGGTGGTAGGTAATGGGTGACTGGTAGGTTGTGGGTGGATGGTTGATACGGGGTGGTGGGTGGTAGTTGGGAGGTAACGTGGGTGGTAGGTAATGGGTGACTGGTAGGTTGTGGGTGGATGGCTGACACGGGGTGGTGGGTGGTAGGTGGGAGGTAGGGTGGGTGGTAGGTAATGGGTGACTGGTAGGTTGTGGGTGGATGGCTGACACGGGGTGGTGGGTGGTAGGTAGGAGGTAGGGTGGGTGGTAGGTAATGGGTGACTGGTAGGTTGTGGTTGGATGGCTGACACGGGGTTTTGGGTGGTAGGTGGGAGGTAGGGTGGGCGGTAGGTAATGGGTGACTGGTAGGTTGTGGGTGGATGGCTGACAGGGGGTGGTGGGTGGTAGGTGGGAGGTAGGGTGGTTGGTAGGTAATGGGTGACTGGTAGGTTGTGGGTGGGTGGCTGACACGGGGTGGTGGGTGGTAGGTGGGAGGTAGGGTGGGTGGTAGGTGGGAGGTAGGGTGGGTGGTAGGTAATGGTTGACTGGTAGGTTGTGGGTGGGTGGCTGAGGTGGTGGGAGGTAGGGTGGGTGGTAGGTTATGGGTGACTGGTAGGTTGTGGGTGGGTGGCTGACAGGGGGTGGTGGGTGGTAGGTAGGAGGTAGGGTGGGTGGTAGGTAATGGTTGACTGGTAGGTTGTGGGTGGATGGCTGACAGGGGGTGGTGGGTGGTAGGTGGGAGGTAGGGTGGGTGGTAGGTTATGGGTAACTGGTAGGTTGTGGGTGAGAGGCTGACACGGGGTGGTGGGTGGTAGGTGGGTGGTAGGGTGGGTGGTAGGTAATGGGTGACTGGTAGGTTGTGGGTGGATGGCTGACACGGGGTGGTGGGTGGTAGGTGGGAGGTAGGGTGGGTGGTAGGTAATGGGTGACTGGTAGGTTGTGGGTGGGTGGCTGACACGGGGTGGTGGGTGGTAGGTGGGAGGTAGGGTGGGTGGTAGGTAATGGGTGACTGGTAGGTTGTGGGTGGGTGGTTGACACGGGGTGATGGGTGGTAGGTGGGAGGTAGGGTGGGTGGTAGGTAATGGTTGACTGGTAGGTTGTGGGTGGGTGGCTGAGGTGGTGGGAGGTAGGGTGGGTGGTAGGTTATGGGTGACTGGTAGGTTGTGGGTGGGTGGCTGACAGGGGGTGGTGAGTGGTAGGTGGGAGGTAGGGTGGGTGGTAGGTTATGGGTAACTGGTAGGTTGTGGGTGAGAGGCTGACACGGGGTGGTGGGTGGTAGGTGGGAGGTAGGGTGGGTGGTAGGTAATGGGTGACTGGTAGGTTGTGGGTGGATGGCTGACAGGGGGTGGTGGGTGGTAGGTAGGAGGTAGGGTGGGTGGTAGGTAATGGGTGACTGGTAGGTTGTGGGTGGATGGCTGACACGGGGTGGTGGGTGGTAGGTAGGAGGTAGGGTGGGTGGTAGGTAATGGGTGACTGGTAGGTTGTGGGTGGATGGCTGACACGGGGTGATGGGTGGTAGGTGGGAGGTAGGGTGGGCGGTAGGTAATGGGTGACTGGTAGGTTGTGGGTGGATGGCTGACACGGGGTGGTGAGTGGTAGGTAGGTGGTAGGGTGGGTGGTAGGTAATGGGTGACTGGTAGGTTGTGGGTGGGTGGCTAACAGGGGGTGGTGGGTGGTAGGTAGGATTTAGGGTGGGTGGTAGGTTATGGGTGACTGGTAGGTTGTGGGTGGGTGGCTGACAGGGGGTGGTGGGTGGTAGGTGGGAGGTAGGGTGGGTGGTAGGTAATGGGTGACTGGTAGGTTGTGGGTGGATGGCTGACAGGGGGTGGTGGGTGGTAGGTGGGAGGTAGGGTGGGTGGTAGGTAATGGGTGACTGGTAGGTTGTGGGTGGGTGGCTGACACGGGGTGGTGGGTGGTAGGTGGGAGGTAGGGTGGGTGGTAGGTAATGGTTGACTGGTAGGTTGTGGGTGGGTGGCTGAGGTGGTGAGAGGTAGGGTGGGTGGTAGGTAATGGGTGACTGGTAGGTTGTGGGTGGATGGCTGACAGGGGGTGGTGGGTGGTAGGTGGGAGGTAGGGTGGGTGGTAGGTTATGGGTAACTGGTAGGTTGTGGGTGAGAGGCTGACACGGGGTGGTGGGTGGTAGGTGGGTGGTAGGGTGGGTGGTAGGTAATGGGTGACTGGTAGGTTGTGGGTGGATGGCTGACACGGGGTGGTGGGTGGTAGGTGGGAGGTAGGGTGGGTGGTAGGTAATGGGTGACTGGTAGGTTGTGGGTGGATGGCTGACACGGGGTGGTGGGTGGTAGGTGGGTGGTAGGGTGGGTGGTAGGTAATGGGTGACTGGTAGGTTGTGGGTGGATGGCTGACACGGGGTGGTGGGTGGTAGGTGGGAGGTAGGGTGGGTGGTAGGTAATGGGTGACTGGTAGGTTGTGGGTGGATGGCTGACACGGGGTGGTGGGTGGTAGGTGGGAGGTAGGGTGGGTGGTAGGTAATGGGTGACTGGTAGGTTGTGGGTGGATGGCTGACACGGGGTGGTGGGTGGTAGGTGGGAGGTAGGGTGGGTGGTAGGTTATGGGTGACTGGTAGGTTGTGGGTGGATGGCTGACAGGGGGTGGTGGGTGGAAGGTGGGAGGTAGGGTGGGTGGTAGGTAATGGTTGACTGGTAGGTTGTGGGTGGGTGGCTGAGGTGGTGGGAGGTAGGGTGGGTGGTAGGTTATGGGTGACTGGTAGGTTGTGGGTGGGTGGCTGACAGGGGGTGGTGAGTGGTAGGTGGGAGGTAGGGTGGGTGGTAGGTTATGGGTAACTGGTAGGTTGTGGGTGAGAGGCTGACACGGGGTGGTGGGTGGTAGGTGGGAGGTAGGGTGGGTGGTAGGTAATGGGTGACTGGTAGGTTGTGGGTGGATGGCTGACAGGGGGTGGTGGGTGGTAGGTAGGAGGTAGGGTGGGTGGTAGGTAATGGGTGACTGGTAGGTTGTGGGTGGATGGCTGACACGGGGTGGTGGGTGGTAGGTAGGAGGTAGGGTGGGTGGTAGGTAATGGGTGACTGGTAGGTTGTGGGTGGATGGCTGACAGGGGGTGGTGGGTGGTAGGTAGGAGGTAGGGTGGGTGGTAGGTAATGGGTGACTGGTAGGTTGTGGGTGGATGGCTGACACGGGGTGGTGGGTGGTAGGTAGGAGGTAGGGTGGGTGGTAGGTAATGGGTGACTGGTAGGTTGTGGGTGGATGGCTGACAGGGGGTGGTGGGTGGTAGGTGGGAGGTAGGGTGGGTGGTAGGTTATGGGTAACTGGTAGGTTGTGGGTGGGTGGCTGACACGGGGTGGTGGGTGGTAGGTGGCTGGTAGGGTTGGTGGTAGGTAATGGGTGACTGGTAGGTTGTGGGTGGGTGGCTGACACGGGGTGGTGGGTGGTTGGTAGGAGGTAGGGTGGGTGGTAGGTTATGGGTGACTGGTAGGTTGTGGGTGGGTGGCTGACAGGGGGTGGTGGGTGGTAGGTGGGAGGTAGGGTGGGTGGTAGGTAATGGGTGACTGGTAGGTTGTGGGTGGATGGCTGACAGGGGGTGGTGGGTGGTAGGTGGGAGGTAGGGTGGGTGGTAGGTAATGGGTGACTGGTAGGTTGTGGGTGGGTGGCTGACACGGGGTGGTGGGTGGTAGGTGGGAGGTAGGGTGGGTGGTAGGTAATGGTTGACTGGTAGGTTGTGGGTGGGTGGCTGAGGTGGTGAGAGGTAGGGTGGGTGGTAGGTAATGGGTGACTGGTAGGTTGTGGGTGGATGGCTGACAGGGGGTGGTGGGTGGTAGGTGGGAGGTAGGGTGGGTGGTAGGTTATGGGTAACTGGTAGGTTGTGGGTGAGAGGCTGACACGGGGTGGTGGGTGGTAGGTGGGTGGTAGGGTGGGTGGTAGGTAATGGGTGACTGGTAGGTTGTGGGTGGATGGCTGACACGGGGTGGTGGGTGGTAGGTGGGAGGTAGGGTGGGTGGTAGGTAATGGGTGACTGGTAGGTTGTGGGTGGATGGCTGACACGGGGTGGTGGGTGGTAGGTGGGTGGTAGGGTGGGTGGTAGGTAATGGGTGACTGGTAGGTTGTGGGTGGATGGCTGACACGGGGTGGTGGGTGGTAGGTGGGAGGTAGGGTGGGTGGTAGGTAATGGGTGACTGGTAGGTTGTGGGTGGATGGCTGACACGGGGTGGTGGGTGGTAGGTGGGAGGTAGGGTGGGTGGTAGGTAATGGGTGACTGGTAGGTTGTGGGTGGATGGCTGACACGGGGTGGTGGGTGGTAGGTGGGAGGTAGGGAGGGTGGTAGGTTATGGGTGACTGGTAGGTTGTGGGTGGATGGCTGACAGGGGGTGGTGGGTGGAAGGTGGGAGGTAGGGTGGGTGGTAGGTAATGGGTGATTGGTAGGTTGTGGGTGGATGGCTGACACGGGGTGGTGGGTGGTAGGTAGGAGGTAGGGTGGGTGGTAGGTAATGGGTGACTGGTAGGTTGTGGGTGGATGGCTGACACGGGGTGATGGGTGGTAGGTGGGAGGTAGGGTGGGCGGTAGGTAATGAGTGACTGGTAGGTTGTGGGTGGATGGCTGACAGGGGGTGGTAGGTGGTAGGTGGGAGGTAGGGTGGGTGGTAGGTAATGGGTGACTGGTAGGTTGTGGGTGGATGGCTGACAGGGGGTGGTGGGTGGTAGGTGGGAGGTAGGGTGGGTGGTAGGTAATGGGTGACTGGTAGGTTGTGGGTGGATGGCTGACAGGGGGTGGTAGGTGGTAGGTGGGAGGTAGGGTGGGTGGTAGGTAATGGGTGACTGGTAGGTTGTGGGTGGATGGCTGACACGGGGTGGTGGGTGGTAGGTAGGAGGTAGGGTGGGTGGTAGGTAATGGTTGACTGGTAGGTTGTGGGTGGGTGGCTGAGGTGGTGGGAGGTAGGGTGGGTGGTAGGTAATGGGTGACTGGTAGGTTGTGGGTGGATGGCTGACACGGGGTGGTGGGTGGTAGGTGGGAGGTAGGGTGGGTGGTAGGTAATGGGTGACTGGTAGGTTGTGGGTGGATGGCTGACACGGGGTGGTGGGTGGTAGGTAGGAGGTAGGGTGGGTGGTAGGTAATGGGTGACTGGTAGGTTGTGGGTGGATGGCTGACACGGGGTGATGGGTGGTAGGTGGGAGGTAGGGTGGGCGGTAGGTAATGGGTGACTGGTAGGTTGTGGGTGGATGGCTGACACGGGGTGGTGAGTGGTAGGTAGGTGGTAGGGTGGGTGGTAGGTAATGGGTGACTGGTAGGTTGTGGGTGGATGGTTGACACGGGGTGGTGGGTGGTAGTTGGGAGGTAAGGTGGGTGGTAGGTAATGGGTGACTGGTAGGTTGTCGGTGGGTGGCTGAGGTGGTGGGAGGTAGGGTGGGTGGTAGGTAATGGGTGACTGGTAGGTTGTGGGTGGATGGCTGACAGGGGGTGGTGGGTGGTAGGTGGGAGGTAGGGTGGGTGGTAGGTAATGGGTGACTGGTAGGTTGTGGGTGGATGGTTGACACGGGGTGGTGGGTGGTAGTTGGGAGGTAAGGTGGGTGGTAGGTAATGGGTGACTGGTAGGTTGTGGGTGGGTGGCTGACACGGGGTGGTGGGTGGTAGGTGGGAGGTAGGGTGGGTGGTAGGTAATGGGTGACTGGTAGGTTGTGGGTTAATGGCTAACAGGGGGTGGTGGGTGGTAGGTGGGAGGTAGGGTTGGCGGTAGGTAATGGGTGACTGGTAGGTTGTGGGTGGATGGCTGACAGGGGGTGGTGGGTGGTAGGTGGGAGGTAGGGTGGGTGGTAGGTAATGGGTGACTGGTAGGTTGTGGGTGGATGGCTGACACGGGGTGGTGGGTGGTAGGTGGGAGGTAGGGTGGGTGGTAGGTAATGGGTGACTGGTAGGTTGTGGGTGGATGGCTGACACGGGGTGGTGGGTGGTAGGTGGGAGGTAGGGTGGGTGGTAGGTAATGGGTGACTGGTAGGTTGTGGGTGGATGGCTGACACGGGGTGGTGGGTGGTAGGTGGGAGGTAGGGTGGGTGGTAGGTTATGGGTGACTGGTAGGTTGTGGGAGGGTGGTTGACAGGGGGTGGTGGGTGGTAGGTGGGAGGTAGGGTGGGTGGTAGGTAATGGGTGATTGGTAGGTTGTGGGTGGATGGCTGACACGGGGTGGTGGGTGGTAGGTAGGAGGTAGGGTGGGTGGTAGGTAATGGGTGACTGGTAGGTTGTGGGTGGATGGCTGACACGGGGTGATGGGTGGTAGGTGGGAGGTAGGGTGGGCGGTAGGTAATGGGTGACTGGTAGGTTGTGGGTGGATGGCTGACAGGGGGTGGTGGGTGGTAGGTGGGAGGTAGGATGGGTGGTAGGTAATGGGTGACTGGTAGGTTGTGGTTGGATGGCTGACACGGGGTGGTGGGTGGTAGGTGGGAGGTAGGGTGGGTGGTAGGTAATGGATGACTGGTAGGTTGTGGGTGGATGGCTGACACGGGGTGGTGGGTGGTAGGTGGGAGGTAGGGTGGGTGGTAGGTAATGGGTGACTGGTAGGTTGTGGGTGGATGGCTGACACGGGGTGGTGGGTGGTAGGTGGGAGGTAGGGTGGGTGGTAGGTAATGGGTGACTGGTAGGTTGTGGGTGGATGGCTGACACGGGGTGGTGGGTGGTAGGTAGGAGGTAGGGTGGGTGGTAGGTAATGGGTGACTGGTAGGTTGTGGGTGGATGGCTGACACGGGGTGATGGGTGGTAGGTGGGAGGTAGGGTGGGTGGTAGGTAATGGTTGACTGGTTGTTTGTGGGTGGGTGGCTGACAGGGGGTGGTGGGTGGTAGGTGGGAGGTAGGGTGGGTGGTAGGTAATGGGTGACTGGTAGGTTGTGGGTGGATGGCTGACACGGGGTGGTGGGTGGTAGGTGGGAGGTAGGGTGGGTGGTAGGTTATGGGTAACTGGTAGGTTGTGGGTGAGAGGCTGACACGGGGTGGTGGGTGGTAGGTAATGGGTGACTGGTAGGTTGTGGGTGGATGGCTGACACGGGGTGGTGGGTGGTAGGTGGGAGGTAGGGTGGGTGGTAGGTAATGGGTGACTGGTAGGTTGTGGGTGGATGGCTGACAGGGGGTGGTGGGTGGTAGGTAGGAGGTAGGGTGGGTGGTAGGTAATGGGTGACTGGTAGGTTGTGGGTGGGTGGCTGAGGTGGTGGAAGGAAGGGTGGGTGGTAGGTAATGGGTAACTGGTAGGTTGTGGGTGGATGGCTGACACGGGGTGGTGGGTGGTAGGTGGGAGGTAGGGTGGGTGGTAGGTAATGGGTGACTGGTAGGTTGTGGGTGGATGGCTGACACGGGGTGGTGGGTGGTAGGTGGGAGGTAGGGTGGGTGGTAGGTGGGAGGTAGGGTGGGTGGTAGGTTATGGGTGACTGGTAGGTTGTGGGTTGGTGGCTGACAGGGGGTGGTGGGTGGTAGGTGGGAGGTAGGGTGGGTGGTAGGTTATGGGTAACTGGTAGGTTGTGGGTGAGAGGCTGACACGGGGTGGTGGGTGGTAGGTGGGAGGTAGGGTGGGTGGTAGGTAATGGGTGACTGGTAGGTTGTGGGTGGGTGGCTGACAGGGGGTGGTGGGTGGTAGGTAGGAGGTAGGGTGGGTGGTAGGTAATGGGTGACTGGTAGGTTGTGGGTGGGTGGCTAAGGTGGAGGGAGGAAGGGTGGGTGGTAGGTAATGGGTAACTGGTAGGTTGTGGGTGGGTGGCTGACACGGAGTGGTGGGTGGTAGGTGGGAGGTAGGGTGGGTGGTAGGTAATGGGTGACTGGTAGGTTGTGGGTGGATGGCTGACAGGGGGTGGTGGGTGGTAGGTGGGAGGTAGGGTGGATGGTAGGTAATGGTTGACTGGTAGGTTGTGGGTGGGTGGCTGAGGTGGTGGGAGATAGGGTGGGTGGTAGGTAATGGGTGACTGGTAGGTTGTGGGTGGGTGGCTGACAGGGGGTGGTGGGTGGTAGGTGGGAGGTAGGGTGGGTGGTAGGTAATGGGTGACTGGTAGGTTGTGGGTGGATGGCTGACACGGGGTGGTGGGTGGTAGGTGGGAGGTAGGGTGGGTGGTAGGTAATGGGTGACTGGTAGGTTGTGGGTGGATGGCTGACACGGGGTGGTGGGTGGTAGGTAGGAGGTAGGGTGGGTGGTAGGTAATGGGTGACTGGTAGGTTGTGGGTGGGTGGCTGACACGGGGTGGTGGGTGGTAGGTGGGAGGTAGGGTGGGTGGTAGGTAATGGGTGACTGGTAGGTTGTGGGTGGGTGGCTGACAGGGGGTGGTGGGTGGTAGGTGGGAGGTAGGGTGGGTGGTAGGTTATGGATAACTGGTAGGTTGTGGGTGGGAGACACGGGGTGGTGGGTGGTAGGTGGGAGGTAGGGTGGGTGGTAGGTAATGGGTGACTGGTAGGTTGTGGGTGGGTGGCTGACAGGGGGTGGTGGGTGGTAGGTGGGAGGTAGGGCGAGTGGTAGGTAATGGGTGACTGGTAGGTTGTGGGAGGATGGCTGACACGGGGTGGTGGGTGGTAGGTAGGAGGTAGGGTGGGTGGTAGGTAATGGGTGACTGGTAGGTTGTGGGTGGATGGCTGACACGGGGTGGTGGGTGGTAGGTGGGAGGTAGGATGGGTGGTAGGTAATGGGTGACTGGTAGGTTGTGGGTGGATGGCTGACACGGGGTGGTGGGTGGTAGGTGGGAGGTAGGGTGGGTGGTAGGTAATGGGTGACTGGTAGGTTGTGGGTGGGTGGTTGACACGGGGTGATGGGTGGTAGGTGGGAGGTAGGGTGGGTGGTAGGTAATGGTTGACTGGTAGGTTGTGGGTGGGTGGCTGAGGTGGTGGGAGGTAGGGTGGGTGGTAGGTTATGGGTGACTGGTAGGTTGTGGGTGGGTGGCTGACAGGGGGTGGTGAGTGGTAGGTGGGAGGTAGGGTGGGTGGTAGGTTATGGGTAACTGGTAGGTTGTGGGTGAGAGGCTGACACGGGGTGGTGGGTGGTAGGTGGGAGGTAGGGTGGGTGGTAGGTAATGGGTGACTGGTAGGTTGTGGGTGGATGGCTGACAGGGGGTGGTGGGTGGTAGGTAGGAGGTAGGGTGGGTGGTAGGTAATGGGTGACTGGTAGGTTGTGGGTGGATGGCTGACACGGGGTGGTGGGTGGTAGGTAGGAGGTAGGGTGGGTGGTAGGTAATGGGTGACTGGTAGGTTGTGGGTGGATGGCTGACACGGGGTGATGGGTGGTAGGTGGGAGGTAGGGTGGGTGGTAGGTTATGGGTAACTGGTAGGTTGTGGGTGGGTGGCTGACACGGGGTGGTGGGTGGTAGGTGGCTGGTAGGGTTGGTGGTAGGTAATGGGTGACTGGTAGGTTGTGGGTGGGTGGCTGACACGGGGTGGTGGGTGGTTGGTAGGAGGTAGGGTGGGTGGTAGGTTATGGGTGACTGGTAGGTTGTGGGTGGGTGGCTGACAGGGGGTGGTGGGTGGTAGGTGGGAGGTAGGGTGGGTGGTAGGTAATGGGTGACTGGTAGGTTGTGGGTGGATGGCTGACAGGGGGTGGTGGGTGGTAGGTGGGAGGTAGGGTGGGTGGTAGGTAATGGGTGACTGGTAGGTTGTGGGTGGGTGGCTGACACGGGGTGGTGGGTGGTAGGTGGGAGGTAGGGTGGGTGGTAGGTAATGGTTGACTGGTAGGTTGTGGGTGGGTGGCTGAGGTGGTGAGAGGTAGGGTGGGTGGTAGGTAATGGGTGACTGGTAGGTTGTGGGTGGATGGCTGACAGGGGGTGGTGGGTGGTAGGTGGGAGGTAGGGTGGGTGGTAGGTTATGGGTAACTGGTAGGTTGTGGGTGAGAGGCTGACACGGGGTGGTGGGTGGTAGGTGGGTGGTAGGGTGGGTGGTAGGTAATGGGTGACTGGTAGGTTGTGGGTGGATGGCTGACACGGGGTGGTGGGTGGTAGGTGGGAGGTAGGGTGGGTGGTAGGTAATGGGTGACTGGTAGGTTGTGGGTGGATGGCTGACACGGGGTGGTGGGTGGTAGGTGGGTGACTGGTAGGTTGTGGGTGGATGGCTGACACGGGGTGGTGGGTGGTAGGTGGGAGGTAGGGTGGGTGGTAGGTAATGGGTGACTGGTAGGTTGTGGGTGGATGGCTGACACGGGGTGGTGGGTGGTAGGTGGGAGGTAGGGTGGGTGGTAGGTTATGGGTGACTGGTAGGTTGTGGGTGGATGGCTGACAGGGGGTGGTGGGTGGAAGGTGGGAGGTAGGGTGGGTGGTAGGTAATGGGTGATTGGTAGGTTGTGGGTGGATGGCTGACACGGGGTGGTGGGTGGTAGGTAGGAGGTAGGGTGGGTGGTAGGTAATGGGTGACTGGTAGGTTGTGGGTGGATGGCTGACACGGGGTGATGGGTGGTAGGTGGGAGGTAGGGTGGGCGGTAGGTAATGGGTGACTGGTAGGTTGTGGGTGGATGGCTGACAGGGGGTGGTAGGTGGTAGGTGGGAGGTAGGGTGGGTGGTAGGTAATGGGTGACTGGTAGGTTGTGGGTGGATGGCTGACAGGGGGTGGTGGGTGGTAGGTGGGAGGTAGGGTGGGTGGTAGGTAATGGGTGACTGGTAGGTTGTGGGTGGATGGCTGACAGGGGGTGGTAGGTGGTAGGTGGGAGGTAGGGTGGGTGGTAGGTAATGGGTGACTGGTAGGTTGTGGGTGGATGGCTGACACGGGGTGGTGGGTGGTAGGTAGGAGGTAGGGTGGGTGGTAGGTAATGGTTGACTGGTAGGTTGTGGGTGGGTGGCTGAGGTGGTGGGAGGTAGGGTGGGTGGTAGGTAATGGGTGACTGGTAGGTTGTGGGTGGATGGCTGACACGGGGTGGTGGGTGGTAGGTGGGAGGTAGGGTGGGTGGTAGGTAATGGGTGACTGGTAGGTTGTGGGTGGATGGCTGACACGGGGTGGTGGGTGGTAGGTGGGAGGTAGGGTGGGTGGTAGGTAATGGGTGACTGGTAGGTTGTGGGTGGATGGCTGACACGGGGTGATGGGTGGTAGGTGGGAGGTAGGGTTGGCGGTAGGTAATGGGTGACTGGTAGGTTGTGGGTGGATGGCTGACACGGGGTGGTGAGTGGTAGGTAGGTGGTAGGGTGGGTGGTAGGTAATGGGTGACTGGATGGGAGTAGGTTGTGGGTGAGAGGCTGACACGGGGTGGTGGGTGGTAGGTAATGGGTGACTGGTAGGTTGTGGGTGGATGGCTGACACGGGGTGGTGGGTGGTAGGTGGGAGATAGGGTGGGTGGTAGGTAATGGGTGACTGGTAGGTTGTGGGTGGATGGCTGACAGGGGGTGGTGGGTGGTAGGTAGGAGGTAGGGTGGGTGGTAGGTAATGGGTGACTGGTAGGTTGTGGGTGGGTGGCTGAGGTGGTGGAAGGAAGGGTGGGTGGTAGGTAATGGGTAACTGGTAGGTTGTGGGTGGATGGCTGACACGGGGTGGTGGGTGGTAGGTGGGAGGTAGGGTGGGTGGTAGGTAATGGGTGACTGGTAGGTTGTGGGAGGATGGCTGACACGGGGTGGTGGGTGGTAGGTAGGAGGTAGGGTGGGTGGTAGGTAATGGGTGACTGGTAGGTTGTGGGTGGGTGGCTGATACGGGGTGGTGGGTGGTAGGTGGGAGGTAGGGTGGGTGGTAGGTAATGGGTGACTGGTAGGTTGTGGGTGGATGGCTGACAGGGGGTGGTGGGTGGTAGGTAGGAGGTAGGGTGGGTGGTAGGTTATGGATAACTGGTAGGTTGTGGGTGGCTGACACGGGGTGGTGGGTGGTAGGTGGGAGGTAGGGTGGGTGGTAGGTAATGGGTGACTGGTAGGTTGTGGGTGGGTGGCTGACAGGGGGTGGTGGGTGGTAGGTGGGAGGTAGGGTGGGTGGTAGGTAATGGGTGACTGGTAGGTTGTGGGAGGGTGGTTGACAGGGGGTGGTGGGTGGTAGGTGGGAGGTAGGGTGGGTGGTAGGTAATGGGTGACTGGTAGGTTGTGGGTGGGTGGCTGACACGGGGTGGTGGGTGGTAGGTGGGAGGTAGGGTGGGTGGTAGGTGGGAGGTAGGGTGGATGGTAGGTAATGGGTGACTGGTAGGTTGTGGGTGGGTGGCTGACACGGGGTGGTGGGTGGTAGGTGGGAGGTAGGGTGGGTGGTAGGTAATGGGTGACTGGTAGGTTGTGGGTGGGTGGCTGACACGGGGAGTTAGGTGGTAGGTGGGAGGTAGGGTGGGTGGTAGGTAATGGGTGACTGGTAGGTTGTGGGAGGATGGCTGACAGGGGGTGGTGGGTGGTAGGTGGGAGGTAAAGCGAGTGGTAGGTAATGGGTGACTGGTAGGTTGTGGGTGGGTGGCTGACACGGGGTGGTGGGTGGTAGGTGGGAGGTAGGGTGGGTGGTAGGTAATGGGTGACTGGTAGGTTGTGGGTGGATGGCTGACAGGGGGTGGTGGTTGGTAGGTGGGAGGTGGGAGGTAGGGTGGGTGGTAGGTAATGGGTGACTGGTAGGTTGTGGGTGGATGGCTGACACGGGGTGATGGGTGGTAGGTGGGAGGTAGGGTGGGTGGTAGGTAATGGTTGACTGGTAGGTTGTGGGTGGGTGGCTGAGGTGGTGGGAGGTAGGGTGGGTGGTAGGTTATGGGTTACTGGTAGGTTGTGGGTGGGTGGCTGACACGGGGTGGTGGGTGGGAGGTAGGGTGGGTGGTAGGTAATGGGTGACTGGTTGTTTGTGGGTGGGTGGCTGACAGGGGGTGGTGGGTGGTAGGTGGGAGGTAGGGTGGGTGGTAGGTTATTGGTAACTGGTAGGTTGTGGGTGAGGGGCTGACACGGGGTGGTGGGTGGTAGGTAGGAGGTAGGGTGGGTGGTAGGTAATGGGTGACTGGTAGGTTGTGGGTGGATGGCTGACACGGGGTGGTGGGTGGTAGGTGGGAGGTAGGGTGGGTGGTAGGTTATGGGTGACTGGTAGGTTGTGGGTGGATGGCTGACACGGGGTGGTGGGTGGTAGGTGGGAGGTAGGGTGGGTGGTAGGTAATGGGTGACTGGTAGGTTGTGGGTGGATGGCTGACACGGGGTGGTGGGAGGTAGGTGGGAGGTAGGGTGGGTGGTAGGTAATGGGTAACTGGTAGGTTGTGGGTGGGTGGCTGACACGGAGTGGTGGGTGGTAGGTGGGAGGTAGGGTGGGTGGTAGGTAATGGGTGACTGGTAGGTTGTGGGTGGATGGCTGACAGGGGGTGGTGGGTGGTAGGTAGGAGGTAGGGTGGGTGGTAGGTAATGGTTGACTGGTAGGTTGTGGGTGGGTGGCTGAGGTGGTGGGAGGTAGGGTGGGTGGAAGGTTATGGGTGACTGGTAGGTTGTGGGTGGGTGGCTGACAGGGGGTGGTGGGTGGGAGGTAGGGTGGGTGGTAGGTAATGGGTGACTGGTAGGTTGTGGGTGGGTGGCTGACAGGGGGTGGTGGGTGGTAGGTGGGAGGTAGGGCGAGTGGTAGGTAATGGGTGACTGGTAGGTTGTGGGAGGATGGCTGACACGGGGTGGTGGGTGGTAGGTAGGAGGTAGGGTGGGTGGTAGGTAATGGGTGACTGGTAGGTTGTGGGTGGGTGGCTGACACGGGGTGGTGGGTGGTAGGTGGGTGGTAGGGTGGGTGGTAGGTAATGGGTGACTGGTAGGTTGTGGGTGGATGGCTGACACGGGGTGGTGGGTGGTAGGTGGGAGGTAGGGTGGGTGGTAGGTAATGGGTGACTGGTAGGTTGTGGGTGGGTGGCTGACACGTGGTGGTGGGTGGTAGGTGGGAGGTAGGGTGGGTGGTAGGTAATGGGTGACTGGTAGGTTGTGGGTGGATGGCTGACACGGGGTGGTGGGTGGTAGGTAGGAGGTAGGGTGGGTGGTAGGTAATGGGTGACTGGTAGGTTGTGGGTGGGTGGCTGACACGGGGTGGTGGGTGGTAGGTGGGAGGTAGGGTGGGTGGTAGGTAATGGGTGACTGGTTGGTTGTGGGTGGGTGGCTGACACGGGGTGGTGGGTTGTAGGTGGGAGGTAGGGTGGGTGGTAGGTAATGGGTAACTGGTAGGTTGTGGGTGGGTGGCTGACACGGGGTGGTGGGTGGTAGGTGGAAGGTAGGGTGGGTGGTAGGTAATGGGTGACTGGTAGGTTGTGGGTGGGTGGCTGACACGGGGTGGTGGGTGGTAGGTGGGAGGTAGGGTGGGTGGTAGGTAATGGGTGACTGGTAGGTTGTGGGTGGATGGCTGACACGGGGTGGTGGGTGGTAGGTGGGAGGTAGGGTGGGTGGTAGGTAATGGGTGACTGGTAGGTTGTGGGTGGATGGCTGACACGGGGTGGTGGGTGGTAGGTGGGAGGTAGGGTGGGTGGTAGGTAATGGGTGACTGGTAGGTTGTGGGTGGATGGCTGACACGAGGTGGTGGGTGGTAGGTGGGAGGTAGGGTGGGTGGTAGGTAATGGGTGACTGGTAGGTTGTGGGTGGGTGGCTGACAGGGGGTGGTGGGTGGTAGGTGGGAGGTAGGGTGGGTGGTAGGTAATGGGTGACTGGTAGGTTGTGGGTGGGTGGCTGACAGGGGGTGGTGGGTGGTAGGTGGGAGGTAGGATGGGTGGTAGGTAATGGGTGACTGGTAGGTTGTGGGTGGATGGCAGACACGGGGTGGTGGGTGGTAGGTGGAAGGTAGGGTGGGTGGTAGGTAATGGTTGACTGGTAGGTTGTGGGTGGGTGGCTGAGGTGGTGGGAGGTAGGGTGGGTGGTAGGTAATGGGTGACTGGTAGGTTGTGGGAGGGTTGCTGACAGGGGGTGGTGGGTGGTAGGTGGGAGGTAGGGTGGGTGGTAGGTAATGGGTGACTGGTAGGTTGTGGGTGGTTGACTGACAGGGGGAGGTGGGTGGTAGGTGGGAGGTAGGGTGGGTGGTAGGTAATGGGTGACTGGTAGGTTGTGGGTGGATGGCTGACACGGGGTGGTGGGTGGTAGGTGGGAGGTAGGGTGGGTGGTAGGTAATGGGTGACTGGTAGGTTGTGGGTGGATGGCTGACAGGGGGTGGTGGGTGGTAGGTGGGAGGTAGGGTGGGTGGTAGGTAATGGGTGACTGGTAGGTTGTGGGTGGGTGGCTGACACGGGGTGGTGGGTGGTAGGTAGGAGGTAGGGTGGGTGGTAGGTAATGGTTGACTGGTAGGTTGTGGGTGGGAAGCTGAGGTGGTGGGAGGTAGGGTGGGTGGTAGGTAATGGGTGACTGGTAGGTTGTGGGTGGATGGCTGACAGGGGGTGGTGGGTGGTAGGTGGGAGGTAGGGTGGGTGGTAGGTAATGGGTGACTGGTAGGTTGTGGGTGGATGGCTGACACGGGGTGGTGGGTGGTAGGTGGGAGGTAGGGTGGGTGGTAGGTGGGAGGTAGGGTGGGTGGTAGGTAATGGGTGACTGGTAGATTGTGGGTGGGTGGCTGACAGGGGGTGGTGGGTGGTAGGTGGGAGGTAGGGTGGGTGGTAGGTAATGGGTGACTGGTAGGTTGTGGGTGGGTGGCTGACACGGGGTGGTGGGTGGTAGGTAGGAGGTAGGGTGGGTGGTAGGTAATGGTTGACTGGTAGGTTGTGGGTGGGAGGCTGAGGTGGTGGGTGGTAGGGTGGGTGGTAGGTAATGGGTGACTGGTAGGTTGTGGGTGGATGGCTGACACGGGGTGGTGGGTGGTAGGTGGGAGGTAGGGTGGGTGGTAGGTAATGGTTGACTTGTAGGTTGTGGGTGGGTGGCTAACAAGGGGTGGTGGGTGATAGGTGGGTGGTGAGGTGGGTGGTAGGTAATGGGTGACTGGTAGGTTGTGGGTGGGTGGCTGACACGGGGTGGTGGGTGGTAGGTAGGAGGTAGGGTGGGTGGTAGGTAATGTTTGACTGGTAAGTTTTGGGTGGGAGGCTGAGGTGGTGGGAGGTAGGATGGGTGGTAGGTAATGGTTGACTGGTAGGTTGTGGGTGGGTGGCTGAGGTGGTGGGAGGTAGGGTGGGTGGTAGGTAATGGGTGACTGGTAGGTTGTGGGTGGATGGCTGACAGGGGGTGGTGGGTGGTAGGTGGGAGGTAGGGTGGGTGGTAGGTAATGGTTGACTGGTAGGTTGTGGGTGGGTGGCTGAGGTGGTGGGAGGTAGGGTGGGTGGTAGGTAATGGGTGACTGGTAGGTTGTGGGTGGATGGCTGACACGGGGTGGTGGGTGGTAGGTGGGAGGTAGGGTGGGTGGTAGGTGGGAGGTAGGGTGGGTGGTAGGTGGGAGGTAGGGTGGGTGGTAGGTAATGGATGACTGGTAGGTTGTGGGTGGGTGGCTGACAGGGGGTGGTGGGTGGTAGGTGGGAGGTAGAGTGGGTGGTAGGTAATGGGTGACTGGTAGGTTGTGGGTGGATGGCTGACACGGGGTGGTAGGTGGTAGGTGGGAGGTAGGGTGGGTGGTAGGTTATGGGTAACTGGTAGGTTGTGGGTGGGTGGCTGAGGTGGTGGGAGGTAGGGTGGGTGGTAGATAATGGTTGACTGGTAGGTTGTGGGTGGGTGGCTGAGGTGGTGGGTAGTAGGGTGGGTGGTAGGTAATGGGTGACTGGTAGATTGTGGCAGGGTGGCTGACACGGGGTGGTGGGTGGTAGGTGGGAGGTAGGGTGGGTGGTAGGTAATGGGTGACTGGTAGGTTGTGGGTGGATGGCTGACACGGGGTGGTGGGTGGTAGGTAGGAGGTAGGGTGGGTGGTAGGTAATGGGTGACTGGTAGGTTGTCAGTGGGTGGCTGACACGGGGTGGTGGGTGGTAGGTGGGAGGTAGGGTGGGTGGTAGGTAATGGGTGACTGGTAGGTTGTGGGTGGATGGCTGACAGGGGGTGGTGGGTGGTAGGTGGGAGGTAGGGTGGGTGGTAGGTAATGGGTGACTGGTAGGTTGTGGGTGGGTGGCTGACACGGGGTGGTGGGTGGTAGGTGGGAGGTAGGGTGGGTGGTAGGTAATAAGTGACTGGTAGGTTGCGGGTGGGTTGCTGACACGGGGTGGTGGGTGGTAGGTAGCAGGTAGGGTGGGTGGTAGGTAATGGTTGACTGGTAGGTTGTGGGTGGGTGGCTGAGGTGGTGGGAGGTAGGGTGGGTGGTAGGTAATGGTTGACTGGTAGGTTGTGGGTGGGTGGCTGAGGTGGTGGGAGGTAGGGTGAGTGGTAATGGGTGACTGGTAGGTTGTGGGAGGGTGGCTGACAGGGGGTGGTGGGTGGTAGGTGGGAGGTAGGGTGGGTGGTAGGTAATGGGTGACTGGTAGGTTGTGGGTGGATGGCTGACACGGGGTTGTGGGTGGTAGGTGGGAGGTAGGGTAGGTGGTAGGTAATGGGTAACTGGTAGGTTGTGGGTGGATGGTTGACACGGGGTGGTGGGTGGTAGGTGGGAGGTAGGGTGGGTGGTAGGTAATGGGTGACTGGTAGGTTGTGGGTGGGTGGCTGACACGGGGTGGTGGGTGGTAGGTGGGAGGTAGGGTGGGTGGTAGGTAATGGGTGACTGGTAGGTTGTGGGTGGGTGGCTGACAGGGGGTGGTGGGTGGTAGGTGGGAGGTAGGGTGGGTGGTGGGTAATGGGTGACTGGTAGGTTGTGGGTGGGTGGCTGACAGGGGGTGGTGGGTGGTAGGTGGGAGGTAGGGTGGGTGGTAGGTAATGGGTGACTGGTAGGTTGTGGGTGGGTGGCTGACACGGGGTGGTGGGTGGTAGGTGGGAGGTAGGGTGGGTGGTAGGTGGGAGATAGGGTGGGTGGTAGGTAATGGGTGACTGGTAGGTTGTGGGTGCGTGGCTGACAGGGGGTGGTGGGTGGTAGGTGGGAGGTAGGGTGGGTGGTAGGTTATGGGTAACTGGTAGGTTGTGGGTGAGGGGCTGACACGGGGTGGTGGGTGGTAGGTGGGAGGTAGGGTGGGTGGTAGGTAATGGTTGACTGGTAGGTTGTGGGTGGGTGGCTGACACGGGGTGGTGGGTGGTAGGTGGGAGGTAGGGTGGGTGGTGGGTAATGGGTGACTGGTAGGTTGTGGGTGGGAGGCTGACAGGGGGTGGTGGGTGGTAGGTGGGAAGTAGGGTGGGTGGTAGGTAATGGGTGACTGGTAGGTTGTGGGTGGGTGGCTGACACGGGGTGGTGGGTGGTAGGTGGGAGGTAGGGTGGGTGGTAGGTGGGAGATAGGGTGGGTGGTAGGTAATGGGTGACTGGTAGGTTGTGGGTGGGTGGCTGACACGGGGTGGTGGGTGGTAGGTGGGAGGTAGGGTGGGTGGTAGGTAATGGTTGACTGGTAGGTTGTGGGTGGGTGGCTGAGGTGGTGGGAGGTAGGGTGGGTGGTAGGTAATGGGTGACTGGTAGGTTATGGTTGGATGGCAGACACGGGGTGGTGGGTGGTAGGTAGGAGGTAGGGTGGGTGGTAGGTAATGGGTGACTGGTAGGTTGTGGGTGGGTGGCTGACACGGGGTGGTGGGTAGTAGGTGGGAGGTAGGGTGGGTGGGAGGTAGGGTGGGTGTTAGGTGGGTGGTAGGGTGGGTGGTAGGTGGGAGGTAGGGTGGGTGGTAGGTAATGGGTGACTGGTAGGTTGTGGGTGGGTGGCTGACAGGGGGTGGTGGGTGGTAGGTGGGAGGTAGGATGGGTGGTAGGTAATGGGTGACTGGTAGGTTGTGGGTGGATGGCAGACACGGGGTGGTGGGTGGTAGGTGGGAGGTAGGGTGGGTGGTAGGTAATGGTTGACTGGTAGGTTGTGGGTGGGTGGCTGACACGGGGTGGTGGGTAGTAGGTGGGAGGTAGGGTGGGTGGTAGGTAATGGGTGACTGGTAGGTTGTGGGTGGGTGGCTGACACGGGGTGGTGGGTGGTAGGTGGGAGGTAGGGTGGGTGGTAGGTGGGTGGTAGGGTGGGCGGTAGGTGGGAGGTAGGGTGGGTGGTAGGTAATGGGTGACTGGTAGGTTGTGGGTGGATGGCTGACAGGGGGTGGTGGGTGGTAGGTGGGAGGTAGGGTGGGTGGTAGGTAATGGGTGACTGGTAGGTTGTGGGTGGATGGCAGACACGGAGTGGTGGGTGGTAGGTGGGAGGTAGGGTGGGTGGTAGGTAATGGTTGACTGGTAGGTTGTGGGTGGGTGGCTGAGGTGGTGGGAGGTAGGGTGGGTGGTAGGTAATGGGTGACTGGTAGGTTGTGGGTGGATGGCTGACACGGGGTGGTGGGTGGTAGGTGGGAGGTAGGGTGGGTGGTAGGTAATGGTTGACTTGTAGGTTGTGGGTGGGTGGCTGACAATGGGTGGTGGGTGATAGGTGGGTGGTAAGGTGGGTGGTAGGTAATGGGTGACTGGTAGGTTGTGGGTGGGTGGCTGACACGGGGTGGTGGGTGGTAGGTAGGAGGTAGGGTGGGTGGTAGGTAATGGTTGACTGGTAGGTTTTGGGTGGGTGGCTGACACGGGGTGGTGGGTGGTAGGTGGGAGGTAGGGTGGGTGGTAGGTGGGAGATAGGGTGGGTGGTAGGTAATGGGTGACTGGTAGGTTGTGGGTGCGTGGCTGACAGGGGGTGGTGGGTGGTAGGTGGGAGGTAGGGTGGGTGGTAGGTTATGGGTAACTGGTAGGTTGTGGGTGAGGGGCTGACACGGGGTGGTGGGTGGTAGGTGGGAGGTAGGGTGGGTGGTAGGTAATGGTTGACTGGTAGGTTGTGGGTGGGTGGCTGACACGGGGTGGTGGGTGGTAGGTGGGAGGTTGGGTGGGTGGTGGGTAATGGGTGACTGGTAGGTTGTGGGTGGGAGGCTGACAGGGGGTGGTGGGTGGTAGGTGGGAAGTAGGGTGGGTGGTAGGTAATGGGTGACTGGTAGGTTGTGGGTGGGTGGCTGACACGGGGTGGTGGGTGGTAGGTGGGAGGTAGGGTGGGTGGTAGGTGGGAGATAGGGTGGGTGGTAGGTAATGGGTGACTGGTAGGTTGTGGGTGGGTGGCTGACACGGGGTGGTGGGTGGTAGGTGGGAGGTAGGGTGGGTGGTAGGTAATGGTTGACTGGTAGGTTGTGGGTGGGTGGCTGAGGTGGTGGGAGGTAGGGTGGGTGGTAGGTAATGGGTGACTGGTAGGTTATGGTTGGATGGCAGACACGGGGTGGTGGGTGGTAGGTAGGAGGTAGGGTGGGTGGTAGGTAATGGGTGACTGGTAGGTTGTGGGTGGGTGGCTGACACGGGGTGGTGGGTAGTAGGTGGGAGGTAGGGTGGGTGGGAGGTAGGGTGGGTGTTAGGTGGGTGGTAGGGTGGGTGGTAGGTGGGAGGTAGGGTGGGTGGTAGGTAATGGGTGACTGGTAGGTTGTGGGTGGGTGGCTGACAGGGGGTGGTGGGTGGTAGGTGGGAGGTAGGATGGGTGGTAGGTAATGGGTGACTGGTAGGTTGTGGGTGGATGGCAGACACGGGGTGGTGGGTGGTAGGTGGGAGGTAGGGTGGGTGGTAGGTAATGGTTGACTGGTAGGTTGTGGGTGGGTGGCTGACACGGGGTGGTGGGTAGTAGGTGGGAGGTAGGGTGGGTGGTAGGTAATGGGTGACTGGTAGGTTGTGGGTGGGTGGCTGACACGGGGTGGTGGGTGGTAGGTGGGAGGTAGGGTGGGTGGTAGGTGGGTGGTAGGGTGGGTGGTAGGTGGGAGGTAGGGTGGGTGGTAGGTAATGGGTGACTGGTAGGTTGTGGGTGGGTGGCTGACAGGGGGTGGTGGGTGGTAGGTGGGAGGTAGGATGGGTGGTAGGTAATGGGTGACTGGTAGGTTGTGGGTGGATGGCAGACACGGAGTGGTGGGTGGTAGGTGGGAGGTAGGGTGGGTGGTAGGTAATGGTTGACTGGTAGGTTGTGGGTGGGTGGCTGAGGTGGTGGGAGGTAGGGTGGGTGGTAGGTAATGGGTGACTGGTAGGTTGTGGGAGGGTTGCTGACACGGGGTGATGGGTGGTAGGTGGGAGGTAGGGTGGGTGGTAGGTGGGAGATAGGGTGGGTGGTAGGTAATGGGTGACAGGGGGAGGTGGGTGGTTGTGGGTGGGTGGCTGACAGGGGGTGGTGGGTGGTAGGTGGGAGGTAGGGTGGGTGGTAGGTAATGGGTGACTGGTAGGTTGTGGGTGGGTGGCAGACACGGGGTGGTGGGTGGTAGGTGGGAGGTAGGGTGGGTGGTAGGTGGGAGATAGGGTGGGTGGTAGGTAATGGGTGACTGGTAGGTTGTGGGTGGGTGGCTGACACGGGGTGTTGGGTGGTAGGTGGGAGGTAGGGTGGGTGGTAGGTAATGGGTGACTGGTAGGTTGTGGGTGGGTGGCTGACACGGGGTGGTGGGTGGTAGGTGGGAGGTAGGGTGGGTGGTAGGTAATGGTTGACTGGTAGGTTGTGGGTGGGTGGCTGAGGTGGTGGGAGGTAGGGTGGGTGGTAGGTAATGGGTGACTGGTAGGTTATGGGTGGATGGCAGACACGGGGTGGTGGGTGGTAGGTAGGAGGTAGGGTGGGTGGTAGGTAATGGGTGACTGGTAGGTTGTGGGTGGGTGGCTGACACGAGGTGGTGGGTAGTAGGTGTGAGGTAGAGTGGGTGGTAGGTAATGGGTGACTGGTAGGTTGTGGGTGGGTGGCTGACACGGGGTGGTGGGTGGTAGGTGGGAGGTAGGGTGGGTGGTAGGTGGGAGGTAGGGTTGGTGGTAGGTAATGGGTGACTGGTAGGTTGTGGGTGGGTGGCTGACAGGGGGTGGTGGGTGGTAGGTGGGAGGTGAGATGGGTGGTAGGTAATGGGTGACTGGTAGGTTGTGGGTGGATGGCAGACACGGGGTGGTGGGTGGTAGGTGGGAGGTAGGGTGGGTGGTAGGTAATGGTTGACTGGTAGGTTGTGGGTGGGTGGCTGAGGTGGTGGGAGGTAGGGTGGGTGGTAGGTAATGGGTGACTGGTAGGTTGTGGGAGGGTTGCTGACAGGGGGTGGTGGGTGGTAGGTGGGAGGTAGGGTGGGTGGTAGGTAATGGGTGACTGGTAGGTTGTGGGTGGATGACTGACAGGGGGTGGTGGGTGGTAGGTGGGAGGTAGGGTGGATGGTAGGTAATGGGTGACTGGTAGGTTGTGGGTGGATGGCAGACACGGGGTGGTGGGTGGTAGGTGGGAGGTAGGGTGGGTGGTAGGTAATGGGTGACTGGTAGGTTGTGGGTGGATGGCTGACAGGGGGTGGTGGGTGGTAGGTGGGAGGTAGGGTGGGTGGTAGGTAATGGGTGACTGGTAGGTTGTGGGTGGGTGGCTGACACGGGGTGGTGGGTGGTAGGTAATGGTTGACTGGTAGGTTGTGGGTGGGAAGCTGAGGTGGTGGGAGGTAGGGTGGGTGGTAGGTAATGGGTGACTGGTAGGTTGTGGGTGGATGGCTGACAGGGGGTGGTGGGTGGTAGGTGGGAGGTAGGGTGGGTGGTAGGTAATGGGTGACTGGTAGGTTGTGGGTGGATGGCTGACACGGGGTGGTGGGAGGTAGGTGGGAGGTAGGGTGGGTGGTAGGTGGGAGGTAGGGTTGGTGGTAGGTAATGGGTGACTGGTAGGTTGTGGGTGGGTGGCTGATAGGGGGTGGTGGGTGGTAGGTGGGAGGTGAGGTGGGTGGTAGGTAATGGGTGACTGATAGGTTGTGGGTGGGTGGCTGACACGGGGTGGTGGGTGGTAGGTAGGAGGTAGGGTGGGTGGTAGGTAATGGTTGACTGGTAGGTTGTGGGTGGGAGGCTGAGGTGGTGGGAGGTAGGGTGGGTGGTAGGTAATGGGTGACTGGTAGGTTGTGGGTGGATGGCTGACACGGGGTGGTGGGTGGTAGGTGGGAGGTAGGGTGGGTGGTAGGTAATGGTTGACTTGTAGGTTGTGGGTGGGTGGCTGACAATGGGTGGTGGGTGATAGGTGGGTGGTAAGGTGGGTGGTAGGTAATGGGTGACTGGTAGGTTGTGGGTGGGTGGCTGACACGGGGTGGTGGGTGGTAGGTAGGAGGTAGGGTGGGTGGTAGGTAATGGTTGACTGGTAGGTTTTGGGTGGGTGGCTGACACGGGGTGGTGGGTGGTAGGTGGGAGGTAGGGTGGGTGGTAGGTGGGAGATAGGGTGGGTGGTAGGTAATGGGTGACTGGTAGGTTGTGGGTGCGTGGCTGACAGGGGGTGGTGGGTGGTAGGTGGGAGGTAGGGTGGGTGGTAGGTTATGGGTAACTGGTAGGTTGTGGGTGAGGGGCTGACACGGGGTGGTGGGTGGTAGGTGGGAGGTAGGGTGGGTGGTAGGTAATGGTTGACTGGTAGGTTGTGGGTGGGTGGCTGACACGGGGTGGTGGGTGGTAGGTGGGAGGTAGGGTGGGTGGTGGGTAATGGGTGACTGGTAGGTTGTGGGTGGGAGGCTGACAGGGGGTGGTGGGTGGTAGGTGGGAAGTAGGGTGGGTGGTAGGTAATGGGTGACTGGTAGGTTGTGGGTGGGTGGCTGACACGGGGTGGTGGGTGGTAGGTGGGAGGTAGGGTGGGTGGTAGGTGGGAGATAGGGTGGGTGGTAGGTAATGGGTGACTGGTAGGTTGTGGGTGGGTGGCTGACACGGGGTGGTGGGTGGTAGGTGGGAGGTAGGGTGGGTGGTAGGTAATGGTTGACTGGTAGGTTGTGGGTGGGTGGCTGAGGTGGTGGGAGGTAGGGTGGGTGGTAGGTAATGGGTGACTGGTAGGTTATGGTTGGATGGCAGACACGGGGTGGTGGGTGGTAGGTAGGAGGTAGGGTGGGTGGTAGGTAATGGGTGACTGGTAGGTTGTGGGTGGGTGGCTGACACGGGGTGGTGGGTGGTAGGTGGGAGGTAGGGTGGGTGGGAGGTAGGGTGGGTGTTAGGTGGGAGGTAGGGTGGGTGGTAGGTGGGAGGTAGGGTGGGTGGTAGGTAATGGGTGACTGGTAGGTTGTGGGTGGGTGGCTGACAGGGGGTGGTGGGTGGTAGGTGGGAGGTAGGATGGGTGGTAGGTAATGGGTGACTGGTAGGTTGTGGGTGGATGGCAGACACGGGGTGGTGGGTGGTAGGTGGGAGGTAGGGTGGGTGGTAGGTAATGGTTGACTGGTAGGTTGTGGGTGGGTGGCTGACACGGGGTGGTGGGTAGTAGGTGGGAGGTAGGGTGGGTGGTAGGTAATGGGTGACTGGTAGGTTGTGGGTGGGTGGCTGACACGGGGTGGTGGGTGGTAGGTGGGAGGTAGGGTGGGTGGTAGGTGGGTGGTAGGGTGGGTGGTAGGTGGGAGGTAGGGTGGGTGGTAGGTAATGGGTGACTGGTAGGTTGTGGGTGGGTGGCTGACAGGGGGTGGTGGGTGGTAGGTGGGAGGTAGGATGGGTGGTAGGTAATGGGTGACTGGTAGGTTGTGGGTGGATGGCAGACACGGAGTGGTGGGTGGTAGGTGGGAGGTAGGGTGGGTGGTAGGTAATGGTTGACTGGTAGGTTGTGGGTGGGTGGCTGAGGTGGTGGGAGGTAGGGTGGGTGGTAGGTAATGGGTGACTGGTAGGTTGTGGCATGGTTGCTGACAGGGGGTGGTGGGTGGTAGGTGGGAGGTAGGGTGGGTGGTAGGTAATGGGTGACTGGTAGGTTGTGGGTGGATGACTGACAGGGGGAGGTGGGTGGTAGGTGGGAGGTAGGGTGGGTGGTAGGTAATGGGTGACTGGTAGGTTGTGGGTGGATGGCTGACACGGGGTGGTGGGTGGTAGGTGGGAGGTAGGGTGGGTGGTAGGTAATGGGTGACTGGTAGGTTGTGGGTGGATGGCTGACAGGGGGTGGTGGGTGGTAGGTGGGAGGTAGGGTGGGTGGTTGGTAATGGGTGACTGGTAGGTTGTGGGTGGATGGCTGACACGGGGTGGTGGGTGGTAGGTGGGAGGTAGGGTGGGTGGTAGGTAATGGGTGACTGGTAGGTTGTGGGTGGATGGCTGACACGGGGTGGTGGGTGGTAGGTAGGAGGTAGGGTGGGTGGTAGGTAATGGTTGACTGGTAGGTTGTGGGTGGGAGGCTGAGGTGGTGGGAGGTAGGGTGGGTGGTAGGTAATGGGTGACTGGTAGGTTGTGGGTGGATGGCTGACACGGGGTGGTGGGTGGTAGGTGGGAGGTAGGGTGGGTGGTAGGTAATGGGTGACTGGTAGGTTGTGGGTGGGTGGCTGACACGGGGTGGTGGGTGGTATGTGGGAGGTAGGGTGGGTGGTGGGTAATGGGTGACTGGTAGGTTGTGGGTGGGTGGCTGACAGGGGGTGGTGGGTGGTAGGTGGGAGGTAGGGTGGTTGGTAGGTAATGGGTGACTGGTAGGTTGTGGGTGGGTGGCAGACACGGGGTGGTGGGTGGTAGGTGGGAGGTAGGGTGGGTGGTAGGTGGGAGATAGGGTGGGTGGTAGGTAATGGGTGACTGGTAGGTTGTGGGTGGGTGGCTGACACGGGGTGTTGGGTGGTAGGTGGGAGGTAGGGTGGGTGGTAGGTAATGGGTGACTGGTAGGTTGTGGGTGGGTGGCTGACACGGGGTGGTGGGTGGTAGGTGGGAGGTAGGGTGGGTGGTAGGTAATGGTTGACTGGTAGGTTGTGGGTGGGTGGCTGAGGTGGTGGGAGGTAGGGTGGGTGGTAGGTAATGGGTGACTGGTAGGTTATGGGTGGATGGCAGACACGGGGTGGTGGGTGGTAGGTAGGAGGTAGGGTGGGTGGTAGGTAATGGGTGACTGGTAGGTTGTGGGTGGGTGGCTGACACGAGGTGGTGGGTAGTAGGTGTGAGGTAGAGTGGGTGGTAGGTAATGGGTGACTGGTAGGTTGTGGGTGGGTGGCTGACACGGGGTGGTGGGTGGTAGGTGGGAGGTAGGGTGGGTGGTAGGTGGGAGGTAGGGTTGGTGGTAGGTAATGGGTGACTGGTAGGTTGTGGGTGGGTGGCTGACAGGGGGTGGTGGGTGGTAGGTGGGAGGTAGGATGGGTGGTAGGTAATGGGTGACTGGTAGGTTGTGGGTGGATGGCAGACACGGGGTGGTGGGTGGTAGGTGGGAGGTAGGGTGGGTGGTAGGTAATGGTTGACTGGTAGGTTGTGGGTGGGTGGCTGAGGTGGTGGGAGGTAGGGTGGGTGGTAGGTAATGGGTGACTGGTAGGTTGTGGGAGGGTTGCTGACAGGGGGTGGTGGGTGGTAGGTGGGAGGTAGGGTGGGTGGTAGGTAATGGGTGACTGGTAGGTTGTGGGTGGATGACTGACAGGGGGTGGTGGGTGGTAGGTGGGAGGTAGGGTGGATGGTAGGTAATGGGTGACTGGTAGGTTGTGGGTGGATGGCAGACACGGGGTGGTGGGTGGTAGGTGGGAGGTAGGGTGGGTGGTAGGTAATGGGTGACTGGTAGGTTGTGGGTGGATGGCTGACAGGGGGTGGTGGGTGGTAGGTGGGAGGTAGGGTGGGTGGTAGGTAATGGGTGACTGGTAGGTTGTGGGTGGGTGGCTGACACGGGGTGGTGGGTGGTAGGTAATGGTTGACTGGTAGGTTGTGGGTGGGAAGCTGAGGTGGTGGGAGGTAGGGTGGGTGGTAGGTAATGGGTGACTGGTAGGTTGTGGGTGGATGGCTGACAGGGGGTGGTGGGTGGTAGGTGGGAGGTAGGGTGGGTGGTAGGTAATGGGTGACTGGTAGGTTGTGGGTGGATGGCTGACACGGGGTGGTGGGAGGTAGGTGGGAGGTAGGGTGGGTGGTAGGTGGGAGGTAGGGTTGGTGGTAGGTAATGGGTGACTGGTAGGTTGTGGGTGGGTGGCTGATAGGGGGTGGTGGGTGGTAGGTGGGAGGTGAGGTGGGTGGTAGGTAATGGGTGACTGATAGGTTGTGGGTGGGTGGCTGACACGGGGTGGTGGGTGGTAGGTAGGAGGTAGGGTGGGTGGTAGGTAATGGTTGACTGGTAGGTTGTGGGTGGGAGGCTGAGGTGGTGGGAGGTAGGGTGGGTGGTAGGTAATGGGTGACTGGTAGGTTGTGGGTGGATGGCTGACACGGGGTGGTGGGTGGTAGGTGGGAGGTAGGGTGGGTGGTAGGTAATGGTTGACTTGTAGGTTGTGGGTGGGTGGCTGACAATGGGTGGTGGGTGATAGGTGGGTGGTAAGGTGGGTGGTAGGTAATGGGTGACTGGTAGGTTGTGGGTGGGTGGCTGACACGGGGTGGTGGGTGGTAGGTAGGAGGTAGGGTGGGTGGTAGGTAATGGTTGACTGGTAGGTTTTGGGTGGGTGGCTGAGGTGGTGGGAGGTAGGGTGGGTGGTAGGTAATGGTTGACTGGTAGGTTGTGGGTGGGTGGCTGAGGTGGTGGGAGGTAGGGTGGGTGGTAGGTAATGGGTGACTGGTAGGTTGTGGGTGGATGGCTGACAGGGGGTGGTGGGTGGTAGGTGGGAGGTAGGGTGGGTGGTAGGTAATGGTTGACTGGTAGGTTGTGGGTGGGTGGCTGAGGTGGTGGGAGGTAGGGTGGGTGGTAGGTAATGGGTGACTGGTAGGTTGTGGGTGGATGGCTGACACGGGGTGGTGGGTGGTAGGTAGGAGGTAGGGTGAGTGGTAGGTAATGGGTGACTGGTAGGTTGTGGGTGGGTGGCTGACAGGGGGTGGTGGGTGGTAGGTGTGAGGTAGGGTGGGTGGTAGGTTATGGGTAACTGGTAGGTTGTGGGTGGGTGGCTGACACGGGGTGGTGGGTGGTAGGTGGGAGGTAGGGTGGGTGGTAGGTAATGGTGACTGGTAGGTTGTGGGTGGGTGGCTGAGGTGGTGGGAGGTAGGGTGGGTGGTAGGTAATGGGTGACTGGTAGATTGTGGGAGGGTGGCTGACAGGGGGTGGTGGGTGGTAGGTGGGAGGTAGGGTGGGTGGTAGGTAATGGGTGACTGGTAGGTTGTGGGTGGATGGCTGACAGGGGTAGGTGGGTGGTAGGTGGGAGGTAGGGTGGGTGGTAGGTAATGGGTAACTGGTAGGTTGTGGGTGGATGGCTGACAGGGGGTGGTGGGTGGTATGTGGGAGGTAGGGTGGGTGGTAGGTAATGGGTGACTGGTAGGTTGTGGGTGGATGGCTGACAGGGGGTGGTGGGTGGTAGGTGGGAGGTAGGGTGGGTGGTAGGTAATGGGTGACTGGTAGGTTGTGGGTGGGTGGCTGAGGTGGTGGGAGGTAGGGTGGGTGGTAGGTAATGGTTGACTGGTAGGTTGTGGGTGGGTGGCTGAGGTGGTGGGAGGTAGGGTGAGTGGTAATGGGTGACTGGTAGGTTGTGGGAGGGTGGTTGACAGGGGGTGGTGGGTGGTAGGTGGGAGGTAGGGTGGGTGGTAGGTAATGGGTGACTGGTAGGTTGTGGGTGGGTGGCTGACACGGGGTGGTGGGTGGTAGGTGGGAGGTAGGGTGGGTGGTAGGTGGGAGATAGGGTGGGTGGTAGGTAATGGGTGACTGGTAGGTTGTGGGTGCGTGGCTGACAGGGGGTGGTGGGTGGTAGGTGGGAGGTAGGGTGGGTGGTAGGTAATGGGTGACTGGTAGGTTGTGGGTGGATGGCTGACACGGGGTGGTGGGTGGTAGGTGGGAGGTAGGGTGGGTGGTAGGTTATGGGTGACTGGTAGGTTGTGGGTGGGTGGCTGACAGGGGGTGGTGGATGGTAGGTGGGAGGTAGGGTGGGTGGTAGGTTATGGTTAACTGGTAGGTTGTGGGTGAGAGGCTGACACGGGGTGGTGGGTGGTAGGTGGGAGGTAGGGTGGGTGGTAGGTAATGGGTGACTGGTAGGTTGTGGGTGGGTGGCTGACAGGGGGTGGTGGGTGGTAGGTAGGAGGTAGGGTGGGTGGTAGGTAATGGGTGACTGGTAGGTTGTGGGTGGGTGGCTGAGGTGGAGGGAGGAAGGGTGGGTGGTAGGTAATGGGTAACTGGTAGGTTGTGGGTGGGTGGCTGACACGGAGTGGTGGGTGGTAGGTGGGAGGTAGGGTGGGTGGTAGGTAATGGGTGACTGGTAGGTTGTGGGTGGGTGGCTGACAGGGGGTGGTGGGTGGTAGGTGGGAGGTAGGGTGGATGGTAGGTAATGGTTGACTGGTAGGTTGTGGGTGGGTGGCTGAGGTGGTGGGTGATAGGGTGGGTGGTAGGTAATGGGTGACTGGTAGGTTGTGGGTGGGTGGCTGACAGGGGGTGGTGGGTGGTAGGTGGGAGGTAGGGTGGGTGGTAGGTAATGGGTGACTGGTAGGTTGTGGGTGGATGGCTGACACGGGGTGGTGGGTGGTAGGTAGGAGGTAGGGTGGGTGGTAGGTAATGGGTGACTGGTAGGTTGTCAGTGGGTGGCTGACACGGGGTGGTGGGTGGTAGGTGGGAGGTAGGGTGGGTGGTAGGTGGGAGGTAGGGTGGGTGGTAGGTAATAAGTGACTGGTAGGTTGTGGGTGGGTGGCTGACACGGGGTGGTGGGTGGTAGGTGGGAGGTAGGGTGGGTGGTAGGTAATGGGTGACTGGTAGGTTGTGGGTGGATGGCAGACACGGGGTGGTGGGTGGTAGGTAGGAGGTAGGGTGGGTGGTAGGTAATGGGTGACTGGTAGGTTGTGGGTGGGTGGCTGACACGGGGTGGTGGGTGGTAGGTGGGAGGTAGGGTGGGTGGTAGGTAATGGGTGACTAGTAGGTTGTGGGTGGATGACTGACAGGGGGAGGTGGGTGGTAGGTGGGAGGTAGGGTGGGTGGTAGGTAATGGGTGACTGGTAGGTTGTGGGTGGATGGCTGACACGGGGTGGTGGGTGGTAGGTGGGAGGTAGGGTGGGTGGTAGGTAATGGGTGACTGGTAGGTTGTGGGTGGATGGCTGACAGGGGGTGGTGGGTGGTAGGTGGGAGGTAGGATGGGTGGTAGGTAATGGGTGACTGGTAGGTTGTGGGTGGGTGGCTGACACGGGGTGGTGGGTGGTAGGTAATGGTTGACTGGTAGGTTGTGGGTGGGAAGCTGATGTGGTGGGTGGTAGGGTGGGTGGTAGGTAATGGGTGACTGGTAGGTTGTGGGTGGATGGCTGACAGGGGGTGGTGGGTGGTAGGTGGGAGGTAGGGTGGGTGGTAGGTAATGGGTGACTGGTAGGTTGTGGGTGGATGGCTGACACGGGGTGGTGGGTGGTAGGTGGGAGGTAGGGTGGGTGGTAGGTGGGAGGTAGGGTTGGTGGTAGGTAATGGGTGACTGGTAGGTTGTGGGTGGGTGGCTGACAGGGGGTGGTGGGTGGTAGGTGGGAGGTGAGGTGGGTGGTAGGTAATGGGTGACTGGTAGGTTGTGGGTGGGTGGCTGACACGGTGTGGTGGGTGGTAGGTGGGTGGTAAGGTGGGTGGTAGGTAATGGGTGACTGGTAGGTTGTGGGTGGGTGGCTGACACGGGGTGGTGGGTGGTAGGTAGGAGGTAGGGTGGGTGGTAGGTAATGGTTGACTGGTAGGTTTTGGGTGGGAGGCTGAGGTGGTGGGAGGTAGGGTGGGTGGTAGGTAATGGTTGACTGGTAGGTTGTGGGTGGGAGGCTGAGGTGGTGGGAGGTAGGGTGGGTGGTAGGTAATGGGTGACTGGTAGGTTGTGGGTGGATGGCTGACAGGGGGTGGTGGGTGGTAGGTGGGAGGTAGGGTGGGTGGTAGGTAATGGTTGACTGGTAGGTTGTGGGAGGGTGGCTGAGGTGGTGGGAGGTAGGGTGGGTGGTAGGTAATGGGTGACTGGTAGGTTGTGGGTGGATGGCTGACACGGGGTGGTGGGTGGTAGGTAGGAGGTAGGGTGGGTGGTAGGTAATGGGTGACTGGTAGGTTGTGGGTGGGTGGCTGACAGGGGGTGGTGGGTGGTAGGTGGGAGGTAGGGTGGGTGGTAGGTAATGGGTGACTGGTAGGTTGTGGGTGGATGGCTGACACGGGGTGGTAGGTGGTAGGTGGGAGGTAGGGTGGGTGGTAGGTTATGGGTAACTGGTAGGTTGTGGGTGGGTGGCTGAGGTGGTGGGAGGTAGGGTGGGTGGTAGGTAATGGTTGACTGGTAGGTTGTGGGTGGGTGGCTGAGGTGGTGGGAGGTAGGGTGGGTGGTAGGTGGGAGGTAGGGTTGGTGGTAGGTAATGGGTGACTGGTAGGTTGTGGGTGGGTGGCTGACAGGGGGTGGTGGGTAGGTGGGAGGTGAGGTGGGTGGTAGGTAATGGGTGACTGGTAGGTTGTGGGTGGGTGGCTGACACGGGGTGGTGGGTGGTAGGTGGGTGGTAAGGTGGGTGGTAGGTAATGGGTGACTGGTAGGTTGTGGGTGGATGGCTGACACGGGGTGGTGGGTGGTAGGTGGGAGGTAGAGTGGGTGGTAGGTAATGGTTGACTGGTAGGTTGTGGGTGGGAGGCTGAGGTGGTGGGAGGTAGGGTGGGTGGTAGGTAATGGGTGACTGGTAGGTTGTGGGTGGATGGCTGACATGGGGTGGTGGGTGGTAGGTGGGAGGTAGGGTGGGAGGTAGGTAATGGTTGACTTGTAGGTTGTGGGTGGGTGGCTGACAAGGGGTGGTGGGTGATAGGTGGGTGGTAAGGTGGGTGGTAGGTAATGGGTGACTGGTAGGTTGTGGGTGGGTGGCTGACACGGGGTGGTGGGTGGTAGGTAGGAGGTAGGGTGGGTGGTAGGTAATGGTTGACTGGTAGGTTTTGGGTGGGAGGCTGAGGTGGTGGGAGGTAGGGTGGGTGGTAGGTAATGGTTGACTGGTAGGTTGTGGGTGGGAGGCTGAGGTGGTGGGAGGTAGGGTGGGTGGTAGGTAATGGGTGACTGGTAGGTTGTGGGTGGATGGCTGACAGGGGGTGGTGGGTGGTAGGTGGGAGGTAGGGTGGGTGGTAGGTAATGGTTGACTGGTAGGTTGTGGGAGGGTGGCTGAGGTGGTGGGAGGTAGGGTGGGTGGTAGGTAATGGGTGACTGGTAGGTTGTGGGTGGATGGCTGACACGGGGTGGTGGGTGGTAGGTAGGAGGTAGGGTGAGTGGTAGGTAATGGGTGACTGGTAGGTTGTGGGTGGGTGGCTGACAGGGGGTGGTGGGTGGTAGGTGGGAGGTAGGGTGGGTGGTAGGTAATGGGTGACTGGTAGGTTGTGGGTGGATGGCTGACACGGGGTGGTAGGTGGTAGGTGGGAGGTAGGGTGGGTGGTAGGTTATGGGTAACTGGTAGGTTGTGGGTGGGTGGCTGAGGTGGTGGGAGGTAGGGTGGGTGGTAGATAATTGTTGACTGGTAGGTTGTGGGTGGGTGGCTGAGGTGGTGGGAGGTAGGGTGGGTGGTAGGTAATGGGTGACTGGTAGATTGTGGGAGGGTGGCTGACAGGGGGTGGTGGGTGGTAGGTGGGAGGTAGGGTGGGTGGTAGGTAATGGGTGACTGGTAGGTTGTGGGTGGATGGCTGACAGGGGTAGGTGGGTGGTAGGTGGGAGGTAGGGTGGGTGGTAGGTAATGGGTGACTGGTAGGTTGTGGGTGGATGGCTGACACGGGGTGGTGGGTGGTAGGTGGGAGGTAGGGTGGGTGGTAGGTAATGGGTGACTGGTAGGTTGTGGGTGGATGGCTGACAGGGGGTGGTGGGTGGTAGGTGGGAGGTAGGATGGGTGGTAGGTAATGGGTGACTGGTAGGTTGTGGGTGGGTGGCTGACACGGGGTGGTGGGTGGTAGGTAATGGTTGACTGGTAGGTTGTGGGTGGGAAGCTGATGTGGTGGGTGGTAGGGTGGGTGGTAGGTAATGGGTGACTGGTAGGTTGTGGGTGGATGGCTGACAGGGGGTGGTGGGTGGTAGGTGGGAGGTAGGGTGGGTGGTAGGTAATGGGTGACTGGTAGGTTGTGGGTGGATGGCTGACACGGGGTGGTGGGTGGTAGGTGGGAGGTAGGGTGGGTGGTAGGTGGGAGGTAGGGTTGGTGGTAGGTAATGGGTGACTGGTAGGTTGTGGGTGGGTGGCTGACAGGGGGTGGTGGGTGGTAGGTGGGAGGTGAGGTGGGTGGTAGGTAATGGGTGACTGGTAGGTTGTGGGTGGGTGGCTGACACGGTGTGGTGGGTGGTAGGTGGGTGGTAAGGTGGGTGGTAGGTAATGGGTGACTGGTAGGTTGTGGGTGGGTGGCTGACACGGGGTGGTGGGTGGTAGGTAGGAGGTAGGGTGGGTGGTAGGTAATGGTTGACTGGTAGGTTTTGGGTGGGAGGCTGAGGTGGTGGGAGGTAGGGTGGGTGGTAGGTAATGGTTGACTGGTAGGTTGTGGGTGGGAGGCTGAGGTGGTGGGAGGTAGGGTGGGTGGTAGGTAATGGGTGACTGGTAGGTTGTGGGTGGATGGCTGACAGGGGGTGGTGGGTGGTAGGTGGGAGGTAGGGTGGGTGGTAGGTAATGGTTGACTGGTAGGTTGTGGGAGGGTGGCTGAGGTGGTGGGAGGTAGGGTGGGTGGTAGGTAATGGGTGACTGGTAGGTTGTGGGTGGATGGCTGACACGGGGTGGTGGGTGGTAGGTAGGAGGTAGGGTGAGTGGTAGGTAATGGGTGACTGGTAGGTTGTGGGTGGGTGGCTGACAGGGGGTGGTGGGTGGTAGGTGGGAGGTAGGGTGGGTGGTAGGTAATGGGTGACTGGTAGGTTGTGGGTGGATGGCTGACACGGGGTGGTAGGTGGTAGGTGGGAGGTAGGGTGGGTGGTAGGTTATGGGTAACTGGTAGGTTGTGGGTGGGTGGCTGAGGTGGTGGGAGGTAGGGTGGGTGGTAGATAATGGTTGACTGGTAGGTTGTGGGTGGGTGGCTGAGGTGGTGGGAGGTAGGGTGGGTGGTAGGTGGGAGGTAGGGTTGGTGGTAGGTAATGGGTGACTGGTAGGTTGTGGGTGGGTGGCTGACAGGGGGTGGTGGGTAGGTGGGAGGTGAGGTGGGTGGTAGGTAATGGGTGACTGGTAGGTTGTGGGTGGGTGGCTGACACGGGGTGGTGGGTGGTAGGTGGGTGGTAAGGTGGGTGGTAGGTAATGGGTGACTGGTAGGTTGTGGGTGGATGGCTGACACGGGGTGGTGGGTGGTAGGTGGGAGGTAGAGTGGGTGGTAGGTAATGGTTGACTGGTAGGTTGTGGGTGGGAGGCTGAGGTGGTGGGAGGTAGGGTGGGTGGTAGGTAATGGGTGACTGGTAGGTTGTGGGTGGATGGCTGACATGGGGTGGTGGGTGGTAGGTGGGAGGTAGGGTGGGAGGTAGGTAATGGTTGACTTGTAGGTTGTGGGTGGGTGGCTGACAAGGGGTGGTGGGTGATAGGTGGGTGGTAAGGTGGGTGGTAGGTAATGGGTGACTGGTAGGTTGTGGGTGGGTGGCTGACACGGGGTGGTGGGTGGTAGGTAGGAGGTAGGGTGGGTGGTAGGTAATGGTTGACTGGTAGGTTTTGGGTGGGAGGCTGAGGTGGTGGGAGGTAGGGTGGGTGGTAGGTAATGGTTGACTGGTAGGTTGTGGGTGGGAGGCTGAGGTGGTGGGAGGTAGGGTGGGTGGTAGGTAATGGGTGACTGGTAGGTTGTGGGTGGATGGCTGACAGGGGGTGGTGGGTGGTAGGTGGGAGGTAGGGTGGGTGGTAGGTAATGGTTGACTGGTAGGTTGTGGGAGGGTGGCTGAGGTGGTGGGAGGTAGGGTGGGTGGTAGGTAATGGGTGACTGGTAGGTTGTGGGTGGATGGCTGACACGGGGTGGTGGGTGGTAGGTAGGAGGTAGGGTGAGTGGTAGGTAATGGGTGACTGGTAGGTTGTGGGTGGGTGGCTGACAGGGGGTGGTGGGTGGTAGGTGGGAGGTAGGGTGGGTGGTAGGTAATGGGTGACTGGTAGGTTGTGGGTGGATGGCTGACACGGGGTGGTAGGTGGTAGGTGGGAGGTAGGGTGGGTGGTAGGTTATGGGTAACTGGTAGGTTGTGGGTGGGTGGCTGAGGTGGTGGGAGGTAGGGTGGGTGGTAGATAATTGTTGACTGGTAGGTTGTGGGTGGGTGGCTGAGGTGGTGGGAGGTAGGGTGGGTGGTAGGTAATGGGTGACTGGTAGATTGTGGGAGGGTGGCTGACAGGGGGTGGTGGGTGGTAGGTGGGAGGTAGGGTGGGTGGTAGGTAATGGGTGACTGGTAGGTTGTGGGTGGATGGCTGACAGGGGTAGGTGGGTGGTAGGTGGGAGGTAGGGTGGGTGGTAGGTAATGGGTGACTGGTAGGTTGTGGGTGGATGGCTGACACGGGGTGGTGGGTGGTATGTGGGAGGTAGGGTGGGTGGTAGGTAATGGGTGACTGGTAGGTTGTGGGTGGATGGCTGACAGGGGGTGGTGGGTGGTAGGTGGGAGGTAGGGTGGGTGGTAGGTAATGGGTGACTGGTAGGTTGTGGGTGGATGGCTGACACGGGGTGGTGGGTGGTAGGTGGGAGGTAGGGTGGGTGGTAGGTGGGAGGTAGGGTTGGTGGTAGGTAATGGGTGACTGGTAGGTTGTGGGTGGGTGGCTGACAGGGGGTGGTGGGTGGTAGGTGGGAGGTGAGGTGGGTGGTAGGTAATGGGTGACTGGTAGGTTGTGGGTGGGTGGCTGACACGGTGTGGTGGGTGGTAGGTGGGTGGTAAGGTGGGTGGTAGGTAATGGGTGACTGGTAGGTTGTGGGTGGATGGCTGACACGGGGTGGTAGGTGGTAGGTGGGAGGTAGGGTGGGTGGTAGGTTATGGGTAACTGGTAGGTTGTGGGTGGGTGGCTGAGGTGGTGGGAGGTAGGGTGGGTGGTAGATAATGGTTGACTGGTAGGTTGTGGGTGGGTGGCTGAGGTGGTGGGAGGTAGGGTGGGTGGTAGGTGGGAGGTAGGGTTGGTGGTAGGTAATGGGTGACTGGTAGGTTGTGGGTGGGTGGCTGACAGGGGGTGGTGGGTAGGTGGGAGGTGAGGTGGGTGGTAGGTAATGGGTGACTGGTAGGTTGTGGGTGGGTGGCTGACACGGGGTGGTGGGTGGTAGGTGGGTGGTAAGGTGGGTGGTAGGTAATGGGTGACTGGTAGGTTGTGGGTGGATGGCTGACACGGGGTGGTGGGTGGTAGGTGGGAGGTAGAGTGGGTGGTAGGTAATGGTTGACTGGTAGGTTGTGGGTGGGAGGCTGAGGTGGTGGGAGGTAGGGTGGGTGGTAGGTAATGGGTGACTGGTAGGTTGTGGGTGGATGGCTGACATGGGGTGGTGGGTGGTAGGTGGGAGGTAGGGTGGGAGGTAGGTAATGGTTGACTTGTAGGTTGTGGGTGGGTGGCTGACAAGGGGTGGTGGGTGATAGGTGGGTGGTAAGGTGGGTGGTAGGTAATGGGTGACTGGTAGGTTGTGGGTGGGTGGCTGACACGGGGTGGTGGGTGGTAGGTAGGAGGTAGGGTGGGTGGTAGGTAATGGTTGACTGGTAGGTTTTGGGTGGGAGGCTGAGGTGGTGGGAGGTAGGGTGGGTGGTAGGTAATGGTTGACTGGTAGGTTGTGGGTGGGAGGCTGAGGTGGTGGGAGGTAGGGTGGGTGGTAGGTAATGGGTGACTGGTAGGTTGTGGGTGGATGGCTGACAGGGGGTGGTGGGTGGTAGGTGGGAGGTAGGGTGGGTGGTAGGTAATGGTTGACTGGTAGGTTGTGGGAGGGTGGCTGAGGTGGTGGGAGGTAGGGTGGGTGGTAGGTAATGGGTGACTGGTAGGTTGTGGGTGGATGGCTGACACGGGGTGGTGGGTGGTAGGTAGGAGGTAGGGTGAGTGGTAGGTAATGGGTGACTGGTAGGTTGTGGGTGGGTGGCTGACAGGGGGTGGTGGGTGGTAGGTGGGAGGTAGGGTGGGTGGTAGGTAATGGGTGACTGGTAGGTTGTGGGTGGATGGCTGACACGGGGTGGTAGGTGGTAGGTGGGAGGTAGGGTGGGTGGTAGGTTATGGGTAACTGGTAGGTTGTGGGTGGGTGGCTGAGGTGGTGGGAGGTAGGGTGGGTGGTAGATAATTGTTGACTGGTAGGTTGTGGGTGGGTGGCTGAGGTGGTGGGAGGTAGGGTGGGTGGTAGGTAATGGGTGACTGGTAGATTGTGGGAGGGTGGCTGACAGGGGGTGGTGGGTGGTAGGTGGGAGGTAGGGTGGGTGGTAGGTAATGGGTGACTGGTAGGTTGTGGGTGGATGGCTGACAGGGGTAGGTGGGTGGTAGGTGGGAGGTAGGGTGGGTGGTAGGTAATGGGTGACTGGTAGGTTGTGGGTGGATGGCTGACACGGGGTGGTGGGTGGTATGTGGGAGGTAGGGTGGGTGGTAGGTAATGGGTGACTGGTAGGTTGTGGGTGGATGGCTGACAGGGGGTGGTGGGTGGTAGGTGGGAGGTAGGGTGGGTGGTAGGTAATGGGTGACTGGTAGGTTGCGGGTGGGTGGCTGACACGGGGTGGTGGGTGGTAGGTAGGAGGTAGGGTGGGTGGTAGGTAATGGGTGATTGGTAGGTTGTGGGTGGGTGGCTGAGGTGGTGGGAGGTAGGGTGGGTGGTAGGTAATGGTTGACTGGTAGGTTGTGGGTGGGTGGCTGAGGTGGTGGGAGGTAGGGTGAGTGGTAATGGGTGACTTATAGGTTGTGGGAGGGTGGCTGACAGGGGGTGGTGGGTGGTAGGTGGGAGGTAGGGTGGGTGGTAGGTAATGGGTGACTGGTAGGTTGTGGGTGGGTGGCTGACACGGGGTGGTGGGTGGTAGGTGGGAGGTAGGGTGGGTGGTAGGTGGGAGATATGGTGGGTGGTAGGTAATGGGTGACTGGTAGGTTGTGGGTGCGTGGCTGACAGGGGGTGGTGGGTGGTAGGTGGGAGGTAGGGTGGGTGGTAGGTTATGGGTGACTGGTAGGTTGTGGGTGGGTGGCTGACAGGGGGTGGTGGGTGGTAGGTGGGAGGTAGGGTGGGTGGTAGGTTATGGGTAACTGGTAGGTTGTGGGTGAGAGGCTGACACGGGGTGGTGGGTGGTAGGTGGGAGGTAGGGTGGGTGGTAGGTAATGGGTGACTGGTAGGTTGTGGGTGGATGGCTGACAGGGGGTGGTGGGTGGTAGGTGGGAGGTAGGGTGGATGGTAGGTAATGGTTGACTGGTAGGTTGTGGGTGGGTGGCTGAGGTGGTGGGAGATAGGGTGGGTGGTAGGTAATGGGTGACTGGTAGGTTGTGGGTGGGTGGCTGACAGGGGGTGGTGGGTGGTAGGTGGGAGGTAGGGTGGGTGGTAGGTAATGGGTGATTGGTAGGTTGTGGGTGGATGGCTGACACGGGGTGGTGGGTGGTAGGTAGGAGGTAGGGTGGGTGGTAGGTAATGGGTGACTGGTAGGTTGTCAGTGGGTGGCTGACACGGGGCTGTGGGTGGTAGGTGGGAGGTAGGGTGGGTGGTAGGTGGGAGGTAGGGTGGGTGGTAGGTAATGGGTGACTGGTAGGTTGTGGGTGGGTGGCTGACACGGGGTGGTGGGTGGTAGGTGGGAGGTAGGGTGGGTGGTAGGTAATGGGTGACTGGTAGGTTGTGGGAGGATGGCTGACACGGGGTGGTGGGTGGTAGGTAGGAGGTAGGGTGGGTGGTAGGTAATGGGTGACTGGTAGGTTGTGGGTGAGAGGCTGACACGGGGTGGTGGGTGGTAGGTAGGAGGTAGGGTGGGTGGTAGGTAATGGGTGACTGGTAGGTTGTGGGTGGATGGCTGACAGGGGGTGGTGGGTGGTAGGTGGGAGGTAGGGCGAGTGGTAGGTAATGGGTGACTGGTAGGTTGTGGGAGGATGGCTGACACGGGGTGGTGGGTGGTAGTTAGGAGGTAGGGTGGGTGGTAGGTAATGGGTGACTGGTAGGTTGTGGGTGGGTGGCTGACACGGGGTGGTGGTTGGTAGGTGGGAGGTAGGGTGGGTGGTAGGTAATGGGTGACTGGTAGGTTGTGGGTGGGTGGCTGACACGGGGTGGTGGGTGGTAGGTGGGAGGTAGGGTGGGTGGTAGGTAATGGGTGACTGGTAGGTTGTGGGTGGGTGGCTGACAGGGGGTGGTGGGTGGTAGGTGGGAGGTAGGGTGGGTGGTAGGTTATGGATAACTGGTAGGTTGTGGGTGGGAGACACGGGGTGGTGGGTGGTAGGTGGGAGGTAGGGTGGGTGGTAGGTAATGGGTGACTGGTAGGTTGTGGGTGGGTGGCTGACAGGGGGTGGTGGGTGGTAGGTGGGAGGTAGGGCGAGTGGTAGGAAATGGGTGACTGGTAGGTTGTGGGTGGGTGGCTGACACGGGGTGGTGGGTGGTAGGTGGGAGATAGGGTGGGTGGTAGGTAATGGGTGACTGGTAGGTTGTGGGTGGGTGGCTGACACGGGGTGGTGGTTGGTAGGTGGGTGGTAGGGTGGGTGGTAGGTAATGGGTGACTGGTAGGTTGTGGGTGGATGGCTGACACGGGGTGGTGGGTGGTAGGTAGGAGGTAGGGTGGGTGGTAGGTAATGGGTGACTGGTAGGTTGTGGGTGGATGGCTGACAGGGGGTGGTGGGTGGTAGGTGGGAGGTAGGGTGGGTGGTAGGTAATGGGTGACTGGTAGGTTGTGGGTGGATGGCTGACACGGGGTGGTGGGTGGTAGGTGGGAGGTAGGGTGGGTGGTAGGTAATGGTTGACTGGTAGGTTGTGGGTGGATGGCTGACACGGGGTGGTGGGTGGTAGGTAGGAGTTAGGGTGGGTGGTAGGTAATGGGTGACTGGTAGGTTGTGGGTGGGTGGCTGACAGGGGGTGGTGGGTGGTAGGTGGGAGGTAGGGTGGGTGGTAGGTAATGGGTGACTGGTAGGTTGTGGGTGGGTGGCTGACAGGGGGTGGTGGGTGGTAGGTGGGAGGTAGGGTGGGTGGTAGGTTATGGATAACTGGTAGGTTGTGGGTGGGAGACACGGGGTGGTGGGTGGTAGGTGGGAGGTAGGGTGGGTGGTAGGTAATGGGTGACTGGTAGGTTGTGGGTGGGTGGCTGACAGGGGGTGGTGGGTGGTAGGTGGGAGGTAGGGCGAGTGGTAGGTAATGGGTGACTGGTAGGTTGTGGGAGGATGGCTGACACGGGGTGGTGGGTGGTAGGTAGGAGGTAGGGTGGGTGGTAGGTAATGGGTGACTGGTAGGTTGTGGGTGGGTGGCTGACACGGGGTGGTGGTTGGTAGGTGGGAGGTAGGGTGGGTGGTAGGTAATGGGTGACTGGTAGGTTGTGGGTGGATGGCTGACACGGGGTGGTGGGTGGTAGGTGGGAGGTAGGGTGGGTGGTAGGTAATAAGTGACTGGTAGGTTGTGGGTGGGTGGCTGAGGTGGTGGGAGGTAGGGTGGGTGGTAGGTTATGGGTGACTGGTAGGTTGTGGGTGGGTGGCTGACAGGGGGTGGTGGGTGGGTGGTAGGTAATGGGTGACTGGTAGGTTGTGGGTGGGTGGCTGACAGGGGGTGGTGGGTGGTAGGTGGGAGGTAGGGTGGGTGGTAGGTAATAAGTGACTGGTAGGTTGTGGGTGGGTGGCTGACACGGGGTGGTGGGTGGTAGGTGGGTGGTAGGGTGGGTGGTAGGTAATGGGTGACTGGTAGGTTGTGGGTGGGTGGCTGACACGGGGTGGTGGGTGGTAGGTGGGAGGTAGGGTGGGTGGTAGGTAATAAGTGACTGGTAGGTTGTGGGTGGGTGGCTGACACGTGGTGGTGGGTGGTAGGTGGGAGGTAGGGTGGGTGGTAGGTAATGGGTGACTGGTAGGTTGTGGGTGGGTGGCTGACAGGGGGTGGTGGGTGGTAGGTGGGAGGTAGGGTGGGTGGTAGGTAATGGGTGACTGGTAGGTTGTGGGAGGATGGCTGACACGGGGTGGTGGGTGGTAGGTGGGAGGTAGGGTGGGTGGTAGGTAATAAGTGACTGGTAGGTTGTGGGTGGGTGGCTGACACGTGGTGGTGGGTGGTAGGTGGGAGGTAGGGTGGGTGGTAGGTAATGGGTGACTGGTAGGTTGTGGGTGGGTGGCTGACACGGGGTGGTGGGTGGTAGGTGGGTGGTAGGGTGGGTGGTAGGTAATGGGTGACTGGTAGGTTGTGGGTGGATGGCTGACAGGGGGTGGTGGGTGGTAGGTGGGAGGTAGGGTGGGTGGTAGGTAATAAGTGACTGGTAGGTTGTGGGTGGGTGGCTGACACGTGGTGGTGGGTGGTAGGTGAGAGGTAGGGTGGGTGGTAGGTTATGGGTAACTGGTAGGTTGTGGGTGGGTGGCTGACAGGGGGTGGTGAGTGGTAGGTGGGAGGTAGGGTGGGTGGTAGGTAATGGGTGACTGGTAGGTTGTGGGAGGATGGCTGACACGGGGTGGTGGGTGGTAGGTAGGTGGTAGGGTGGGTGGTAGGTAATGGGTGACTGGTAGGTTGTGGATGGGTGGCTGACACGAGGTGGTGGGTGGTAGGTGGGTGGTAGGGTGGGTGGTAGGTGATGGGTGACTGGTAGGTTGTGGGTGGATGGCTGACACGGGGTGGTGGGTGGTAGGTGGGAGGTTGGGTGGGTGGTAGGTAATAACTGACTGGTAGGTTGTGGGTGGGTGGCTGACACGTGGTGGTGGGTGGTAGGTGGGAGGTAGGGTGGGTGGTAGGTAATGGGTGACTGGTAGGTTGTGGGTGGGTGGCTGACAGGGGGTGGTGGGTGGTAGGTGGGAGGTAGGGTGGGTGGTAGGTAATGGGTGACTGGTAGGTTGTGGGAGGGTGGTTGACAGGGGGTGGTGGGTGGTAGGTGGGAGGTAGGGTGGGTGGTAGGTAATGGGTGACTGGTAGGTTGTGGGTGGGTGGCTGACACGTGGTGGTGGGTGGTAGGTGGGAGGTAGGGTGGGTGGTAGGTGGGAGGTAGGGTGGGTGGTAGGTGGGAGGTAGGGTGGATGGTAGGTAATGGGTGACTGGTAGGTTGTGGGTGGGTGGCTGACACGGGGTGGTGGGTGGTAGGTGGGAGGTTGGGTGGGTGGTAGGTAATGGGTGACTGGTAGGTTGTGGGTGGATGGCTGACACGGGGAGTTAGGTGGTAGGTGGGAGGTAGGGTGGGTGGTAGGTAATGGGTGACTGGTAGGTTGTGGGTGGGTGGCTGACAGGGGGTGGTGGGTGGTAGGTGGGAGGTAAAGCGAGTGGTAGGTAATGGGTGACTGGTAGGTTGTGGGTGGGTGGCTGACACGGGGTGGTGGGTGGTAGGTGGGTGGTATGGTGGGTGGTAGGTAATGGGTGACTGGTAGGTTGTGGGTGGATGGCTGACAGGGGGTGGTGGATGGTAGGTGGGAGGTGGGAGGTAGGGTGGGTGGTAGGTAATGGGTGACTGGTAGGTTGTGGGTGGATGGCTGACACGGGGTGATGGGTGGTAGGTGGGAGGTAGGGTGGGTGGTAGGTAATGGTTGACTGGTAGGTTGTGGGTGGGTGGCTGAGGTGGTGGGAGGTAGGGTGGGTGGTAGGTTATGGGTGACTGGTAGGTTGTGGGTGGGTGGCTGACACGGGGTGGTGGGTGGGAGGTAGGGTGGGTGGTAGGTAATGGGTGACTGGTTGTTTGTGGGTGGATGGCTGACAGGGGGTGGTGGGTGGTAGGTGGGAGGTAGGGTGGGTGGTAGGTTATGGGTAACTGGTAGGTTGTGGGTGAGGGGCTGACACGGGGTGGTGGGTGGTAGGTAGGAGGTAGGGTGGGTGGTAGGTAATGGGTGACTGGTAGGTTGTGGGTGGATGGCTGACACGGGGTGGTGGGTGGTAGGTGGGAGGTAGGGTGGGTGGTAGGTTATGGGTGACTGGTAGGTTGTGGGTGGATGGCTGACAGGGGGTGGTGGGTGGTAGGTGGGAGGTAGGGTGGGTGGTAGGTAATGGGTGACTGGTAGGTTGTGGGTGGATGGCTGACACGGGGTGGTGGGTGGTAGGTGGGAGGTAGGGTGGGTGGTAGGTAATGGTTGACTGGTAGGTTGTGGGTGGGTGGCTGAGGTGGTGGGAGGTAGGGTGGGTGGTAGGTTATGGGTGACTGGTAGGTTGTGGGTGGGTGGCTGACAGGGGGTGGTGGGTGGGAGGTAGGGTGGGTGGTAGGTAATGGGTGACTGGTAGGTTGTGGGTGGGTGGCTGACAGGGGGTGGTGGGTGGTAGGTGGGAGGTAGGGCGAGTGGTAGGTAATGGGTGACTGGTAGGTTGTGGGTGGATGGCTGACACGGGGTGGTGGGTGGTAGGTGGGAGGTAGGGTGGGTGGTAGGTAATGGGTGACTGGTAGGTTGTGGGTGGGTGGCTGACACGGGGTGGTGGGTGGTAGGTGGGAGGTTGGGTGGGTGGTAGGTAATGGGTGACTGGTAGGTTGTGGGTGGGTGGCTGACACGGGGTGGTGGGTGGTAGGTGGGAGGTAGGGTGGGTGGTAGGTAATGGGTGACTGGTAGGTTGTGGGTGGATGGCTGACAGGGGGTGGAGGGTGGTAGGTGGGAGGTAGCGTGGGTGGTAGGTAATGGGTGACTGGTAGGTTGTGGGTGGGTGGCTGACACCGGGTGGTGGGTGGTAGGTGGGAAGTAGCGTGGGTGGTAGGTAATGGGTGACTGGTAGGTTGTGGGTGGGTGGCTGACACGGGGTGGTGGGTGGTAGGTGGGAGGTAGGGTGGGTGGTAGGTAATGGGTGACTGGTTGGTTGTGGGTGGGTGGCTGACACGGGGTGGTGGGTGGTAGGTGGGAGGTAGGGTGGGTGGTAGGTAATGGGTGACTGGTAGGTTGTGGGTGGATGGCTGACACGGGGTGGTGGGTGGTAGGTGGGAGGTAGGGTGGGTGGTAGGTAATGGGTGACTGGTAGGTTGTGGGTGGATGGCTGACACGGGGTGGTGGGTGGTAGGTGGGAGGTAGGGTGGGTGGTAGGTAATGGGTGACTGGTAGGTTGTGGGTGGATGGCTGACACGAGGTGGTGGGTGGTAGGTGGGAGGTAGGGTGGGTGGTAGGTAATGGGTGACTGGTAGGTTGTGGGTGGGTGGCTGAAAGGGGGTGGTGGGTGGTAGGTGGGAGGTAGGGTGGGTGGTAGGTAATGGGTGACTGGTAGGTTGTGGGTGGGTGGCTGACAGGGGATGGTGGGTGGTAGGTGGGAGGTAGGATGGGTGGTAGGTAATGGGTGACTGGTAGGTTGTGGGTGGATGGCAGACACGGGGTGGTGGGTGGTAGGTGGGAGGTAGGGTGGGTGGTAGGTAATGGTTGACTGGTAGGTTGTGGGTTGGTGGCTGAGGTGGTGGGAGGTAGGGTGGGTGGTAGGTAATGGGTGACTGGTAGGTTGTGGGAGAGTTGCTGACAGGGGGTGGTGGGTAGGTGGGAGGTAGGGTGGGTGGTAGGTAATGGGTGACTGGTAGGTTGTGGGTGGATGACTGACAGGGGGAGGTGGGTGGTAGGTGGGAGGTTGGGTGGGTGGTAGATAATGGGTGACTGGTAGGTTGTGGGTGGATGGCTGACACGGGGTGGTGGGTGGTAGGTGGGAGGTAGGGTGGGTGGTAGGTAATGGGTGACTGGTAGGTTGTGGGTGGATGGCTGACAGGGGGTGGTGGGTGATAGGTGGGAGGTAGGGTGGGTGGTAGTTAATGGGTGACTGGTAGGTTGTGGGTGGGTGGCTGACACGGGGTGGTGGGTGGTAGGTAGGAGGTAGGGTGGGTGGTAGGTAATGGTTGACTGGTAGGTTGTGGGTGGGAAGCTGAGGTGGTGGGAGGTAGGGTGGGTGGTAGGTAATGGGTGACTGGTAGGTTGTGGGTGGATGGCTGACAGGGGGTGGTGGGTGGTAGGTGGGAGGTAGGGTGGGTGGTAGGTAATGGGTGACTGGTAGGTTGTGGGTGGATGGCTGACACGGGGTGGTGGGTGGTAGGTGGGAGGTAGGGTGGGTGGTAGGTAATGGGTGACTGGTAGGTTGTGGGTGGATGGCTGACACGGGGTGGTGGGTGGTAGGTGGGAGGTAGGGTGGGTGGTAGGTAATGGTTGACTTGTAGGTTGTGGGTGGGTGGCTAACAAGGGGTGGTGGGTGATAGGTGGGTGGTGAGGTGGGTGGTAGGTAATGGGTGACTGGTAGGTTGTGGGTGGGTGGCTGACACGGGGTGGTGGGTGGTAGGTAGGAGGTAGGGTGGGTGGTAGGTAATGTTTGACTGGTAAGTTTTGGGTGGGAGGCTGAGGTGGTGGGAGGTAGGGTGGGTGGTAGGTAATGGTTGACTGGTAGGTTGTGGGTGGGTGGCTGAGGTGGTGGGAGGTAGGGTGGGTGGTAGGTAATGGGTGACTGGTAGGTTGTGGGTGGGTGGCTGACAGGGGGTGGTGGGTGGTAGGTGGGAGGTAGGGTGGGTGGTATGTAATGGGTGACTGGTAGGTTGTGGGTGGGTGGCTGACACGGGGTGGTGGGTGGTAGGTAGGAGGTAGGGTGGGTGGTAGGTAATGGTTGTCTGGTAGGTTGTGGGTGGGAGGCTGAGGTGGTGGGAGGTAGGGTGGGTGGTAGGTAATGGGTGACTGGTAGCTTGTGGGTGGGTGGCTGACACGGGGTGGTGGGTGGTAGGTGGGAGGTAGGGTGGGTGGTAGGTAATGGTTGACTTGTAGGTTGTGGATGGGTGGCTGACAAGGGGTGGTGGGTGATAGGTGGGTGGTGAGGTGGGTGGTAGGTAATGGGTGACTGGTAGGTTTTGGGTGGGAGGCTGAGGTGGTGGGAGGTAGGGTGGGTGGTAGGTAATGGTTGACTGGTAGGTTGTGGGTGGGTGGCTGAGGTGGTGGGAGGTAGGGTGGGTGGTAGGTAATGGGTGACTGGTAGGTTGTGGGTGGATGGCTGACAGGGGGTGGTGGGTGGTAGGTGGGAGGTAGGGTGGGTGGTAGGTAATGGTTGACTGGTAGGTTGTGGGTGGGTGGCTGAGGTGGTGGGAGGTAGGGTGGGTGGTAGGTAATGGGTGACTGGTAGGTTGTGGGTGGATGGCTGACAGGGGGTGGTGGGTGGTAGGTGGGAGGTAGGGTGGGTGGTAGGTAATGGTTGACTGGTAGGTTGTGGGTGGGTGGCTGAGGTGGTGGGAGGTAGGGTGGGTGGTAGGTAATGGGTGACTGGTAGGTTGTGGGTGGATGGCTGACACGGGGTGGTGGGTGGTAGGTAGGAGGTAGGGTGAGTGGTAGGTAATGGGTGACTGGTAGGTTGTGGGTGGGTGGCTGACAGGGGGTGGTGGGTGGTAGGTGGGAGGTAGGGTGGGTGGTAGGTAATGGGTGACTGGTAGGTTGTGGGTGGATGGCTGACACGGGGTGGTAGGTGGTAGGTGGGAGGTAGGGTGGGTGGTAGGTTATGGGTAACTGGTAGGTTGTGGGTGGGTGGCTGAGGGGGTGGGAGGTAGGGTGGGTGGTAGGTAATGGTTGACTGGTAGGTTGTGGGTGGGTGGCTGAGGTGGTGGGAGGTAGGGTGGGTGGTAGGTAATGGTTGACTGGTAGGTTGTGGGTGGGTGGCTGAGGTGGTGGGAGGTAGGGTGGGTGGTAGGTAATGGGTGACTGGTAGGTTATGGGTGGATGGCAGACACGGGGTGGTGGGTGGTAGGTAGGAGGTAGGGTGGGTGGTAGGTAATGGGTGACTGGTAGGTTGTGGGTGGGTGGCTGACACGGGGTGGTGGGTGGTAGGTGGGAGGTAGGGTGGGTGGTAGGTAATGGTTGACTGGTAGGTTGTGGGTGGGTGGCTGAGGTGGTGGGAGGTAGGGTGGGTGGTAGGTAATGGGTGACTGGTAGGTTGTGGGTGGATGACTGACAGGGGGAGGTGGGTGGTAGGTGGGAGGTAGGGTGGGTGGTAGGTGGGAGTTAGGGTGGGTGGTAGGTAATGGGTGACTGGTAGGTTGTGGGTGGGTGGCTGACAGGGGGTGGTGGGTGGTAGGTGGGAGGTAGGATGGGTGGTAGGTAATGGGTGACTGGTAGGTTGTGGGTGGATGGCAGACACGGGGTGGTGGGTGGTAGGTGGGAGGTAGGGTGGGTGGTAGGTAATGGTTGACTGGTAGGTTGTGGGTGGGTGGCTGAGGTGGTGGGAGGTAGGGTGGGTGGTAGGTAATGGGTGACTGGTAGGTTATGGGTGGATGGCAGACACGGGGTGGTGGGTGGTAGGTAGGAGGTAGGGTGGGTGGTAGGTAATGGGTGACTGGTAGGTTGTGGGTGGGTGGCTGACACGGGGTGGTGGGTAGTAGGTGGGAGGTAGGGTGGGTGGTAGGTAATGGGTGACTGGTAGGTTGTGGGTGGGTGGCTGACACGGGGTGGTGGGTGGTAGGTGGGAGGTAGGGTGGGTGGTAGGTGGGAGTTAGGGTGGGTGGTAGGTAATGGGTGACTGGTAGGTTGTGGGTGGGTGGCTGACAGGGGGTGGTGGGTGGTAGGTGGGAGGTAGGATGGGTGGTAGGTAATGGGTGACTGGTAGGTTGTGGGTGGATGGCAGACACGGGGTGGTGGGTGGTAGGTGGCAGGTAGGGTGGGTGGTAGGTAATGGTTGACTGGTAGGTTGTGGGTGGGTGGCTGAGGTGGTGGGAGGTAGGGTGGGTGGTAGGTAATGGGTGACTGGTAGGTTGTGGGTGGATGACTGACAGGGGGAGGTGGGTGGTAGGTGGGAGGTAGGGTGGGTGGTAGGTAATGGGTGACTGGTAGGTTGTGGGTGGATGGCTGACACGGGGTGGTGGGTGGTAGGTGGGAGGTAGGGTGGGTGGTAGGTAATGGGTGACTGGTAGGTTGTGGGTGGATGGCTGACAGGGGGTGGTGGGTGGTAGGTGGGAGGTAGGGTGGGTGGTAGGTAATGGGTGACTGGTAGGTTGTGGCTGGATGGCTGACACGGGGTGGTGGGTGGTAGGTGGGAGGTAGGGTGGGTGGTAGGTGGGAGGTAGGGTTGGTGGTAGGTAATGGGTGACTGGTAGGTTGTGGGTGGGTGGCTGACAGGGGGTGGTGGGTGGTAGGTGGGAGGTGAGGTGGGTGGTAGGTAATGGGTGACTGGTAGGTTGTGGGTGGGTGGCTGACACGGGGTGGTGGGTGGTAGGTAGGAGGTAGCGTGGGTGGTAGGTAATGGTTGACTGGTAGGTTGTGGGTGGGAGGCTGAGGTGGTGGGAGGTAGGGTGGGTGGTAGGTAATGGGTGACTGGTAGGTTGTGGGTGGGTGGCTGACACGGGGTGGTGGGTGGTAGGTGGGAGGTAGGGTGGGTGGTAGGTAATGGTTGACTTGTAGGTTGTGGATGGGTGGCTGACAAGGGGTGGTGGGTGGTGAGGTGGGTGGTAGGTAATGGGTGACTGGTAGGTTGTGGGTGGGTGGCTGACACGGGGTGGTGGGTGGTAGGTGGGAGGTAGGGTGGGTGGTAGGTAATGGTTGACTGGTAGGTTTTGGGTGGGTGGCTGAGGTGGTGGGAGGTAGGGTGGGTGGTAGGTAATGGTTGACTGGTAGGTTGTGGGTGGGTGGCTGAGGTGGTGGGAGGTAGGGTGGGTGGTAGGTAATGGGTGACTGGTAGGTTGTGGGTGGATGGCTGACAGGGGGTGGTAGATAATGGGTGACTGGTAGGTTGTGGGTGGGTGGCTGACACGGGGTGGTGGGTGGTAGGTAGGAGGTAGGGTGAGTGGTAGGTAATGGGTGACTGGTAGGTTGTGGGTGGGTGGCTGACAGGGGGTGGTGGGTGGTAGGTGGGAGGTAGGGTGGGTGGTAGATAATGGGTGACTGGTAGGTTGTGGGTGGATGGCTGACACGGGATGGTAGGTGGTAGGTGGGAGGTAGGGTGGGTGGTAGGTTATGGGTAACTGGTAGGTTGTGGGTGGGTGGCTGAGGGGGTGGGAGGTAGGGTGGGTGGTAGGTAATGGTTGACTGGCAGGTTGTGGGTGGGTGGCTGAGGTGGTGGGAGGTAGGGTGGGTGGTAGGTAATGGGTGACTGGTAGATTGTGGGAGGTTGGCTGACAGGGGGTGGTGGGTGGTAGGTGGGAGGTAGGGTGGGTGGTAGGTAATGGGTGACTGGTAGGTTGTGGGTGGATGGCTGACAGGGGTAGGTGGGTGGTAGGTGGGAGGTAGGGTGGGTGGTAGGTAATGGGTGACTGGTAGGTTGTGGGTGGATGGCTGACACGGGGTGGTGGGTGGTATGTGGGAGGTAGGGTGGGTGGTAGGTAATGGGTGACTGGTAGGTTGTGGGTGGATGGCTGACAGGGGGTGGTGGGTGGTAGGTGGGAGGTAGGGTGGGTGGTAGGTAATGGGTGACTGGTAGGTTGCGGGTGGGTGGCTGACACGGGGTGGTGGGTGGTAGGTAGGAGGTAGGGTGGGTGGTAGGTAATGGTTGACTGGTAGGTTGTGGATGGGTGGCTGACAAGGGGTGGTGGGTGATAGGTGGGTGGTGAGGTGGGTGGTAGGTAATGGGTGACTGGTAGGTTGTGGGTGGATGACTGACAGGGGGAGGTGGGTGGTAGGTGGGAGGTAGGGTGGGTGGTAGGTAATGGGTGACTGGTAGGTTGTGGGTGGATGGCTGACAGGGGGTGGTGGGTGGTAGGTGGGAGGTAGGGTGGGTGGTAGGTAATGGGTGACTGGTAGGTTGTGGGTGGATGGCTGACACGGGGTGGTGGGTGGTAGGTGAGAGGTAGGGTGGGTGGTAGGTGGGAGGTAGGGTTGGTGGTAGGTAATGGGTGACTGGTAGGTTGTGGGTGGGTGGCTGACAGGGGGTGGTGGGTGGTAGGTGGGAGGTAGGGTGGGTGGTAGGTAATGGTTGACTGGTAGGTTGTGGATGGGTGGCTGACAAGGGGTGGTGGGTGATAGGTGGGTGGTGAGGTGGGTGGTAGGTAATGGGTGACTGGTAGGTTGTGGGTGGATGACTGACAGGGGGAGGTGGGTGGTAGGTGGGAGGTAGGGTGGGTGGTAGGTAATGGGTGACTGGTAGGTTGTGGGTGGATGGCTGACACGGGGTGGTGGGTGGTAGGTGGGAGGTAGGGTGGGTGGTAGGTAATGGGTGACTGGTAGGTTGTGGGTGGATGGCTGACAGGGGGTGGTGGGTGGTAGGTGGGAGGTAGGGTGGGTGGTAGGTAATGGGTGACTGGTAGGTTGTGGGTGGATGGCTGACACGGGGTGGTGGGTGGTAGGTGAGAGGTAGGGTGGGTGGTAGGTGGGAGGTAGGGTTGGTGGTAGGTAATGGGTGACTGGTAGGTTGTGGGTGGGTGGCTGACAGGGGGTGGTGGGTGGTAGGTGGGAGGTGAGGTGGGTGGTAGGTAATGGGTGACTGGTAGGTTGTGGGTGGGTGGCTGACACGGGGTGGTGGGTGGTAGGTAGGAGGTAGGGTGGGTGGTAGGTAATGGTTGACTGGTAGGTTGTGGGTGGGAGGCTGAGGTGGTGGGAGGTAGGGTGGGTGGTAGGTAATGGGTGACTGGTAGGTTGTGGGTGGGTGGCTGACACGGGGTGGTGGGTGGTAGGTGGGAGGTAGGGTGGGTGGTAGGTAATGGTTGACTTGTAGGTTGTGGATGGGTGGCTGACAAGGGGTGGTGGGTGATAGGTGGGTGGTGAGGTGGGTGGTAGGTAATGGGTGACTGGTAGGTTGTGGGTGGATGACTGACAGGGGGAGGTGGGTGGTAGGTGGGAGGTAGGGTGGGTGGTAGTTAATGGGTGACTGGTAGGTTGTGGGTGGATGGCTGACACGGGGTGGTGGGTGGTAGGTGGGAGGTAGGGTGGGTGGTAGGTAATGGGTGACTGGTAGGTTGTGGGTGGATGGCTGACAGGGGGTGGTGGGTGGTAGGTGGGAGGTAGGGTGGGTGGTAGGTAATGGGTGACTGGTAGGTTGTGGGTGGATGGCTGACACGGGGTGGTGGGTGGTAGGTGAGAGGTAGGGTGGGTGGTAGGTGGGAGGTAGGGTTGGTGGTAGGTAATGGGTGACTGGTAGGTTGTGGGTGGGTGGCTGACAGGGGGTGGTGGGTGGTAGGTGGGAGGTGAGGTGGGTGGTAGGTAATGGGTGACTGGTAGGTTGTGGGTGGGTGGCTGACACGGGGTGGTGGGTGGTAGGTAGGAGGTAGGGTGGGTGGTAGGTAATGGTTGACTGGTAGGTTTTGGGTGGATGGCTGAGGTGGTGGGAGGTAGGGTGGGTGGTAGGTAATGGTTGACTGGTAGGTTGTGGGTGGGTGGCTGAGGTGGTGGGAGGTAGGGTGAGTGGTAATGGGTGACTGGTAGGTTGTGGGAGGGTGGCTGACAGGGGGTGATGGGTGGTAGGTGGGAGGTAGGGTGGGTGGTAGGTAATGGGTGACTGGTAGGTTGTGGGTGGGTGGCTGACACGGGGTGGTGGGTGGTAGGTGGGAGGTAGGGTGGGTGGTAGGTAATGGTTGACTTGTAGGTTGTGGATGGGTGGCTGACAAGGGGTGGTGGGTGATAGGTGGGTGGTGAGGTGGGTGGTAGGTAATGGGTGACTGGTAGGTTGTGGGTGGGTGGCTGACACGGGGTGGTGGGTGGTAGGTGGGAGGTAGGGTGGGTGGTAGGTAATGGTTGACTGGTAGGTTTTGGGTGGATGGCTGAGGTGGTGGGAGGTAGGGTGGGTGGTAGGTAATGGTTGACTGGTAGGTTGTGGGTGGGTGGCTGAGGTGGTGGGAGGTAGGGTGAGTGGTAATGGGTGACTGGTAGGTTGTGGGAGGGTGGCTGACAGGGGGTGATGGGTGGTAGGTGGGAGGTAGGGTGGGTGGTAGGTAATGGGTGACTGGTAGGTTGTGGGTGGGTGGCTGACACGGGGTTGTGGGTGGTAGGTGGGAGGTAGGGTAGGTGGTAGGTAATGGGTAACTGGTAGGTTGTGGGTGGATGGTTGACACGGGGTGGTGGGTGGTAGGTGGGAGGTAGGGTGGGTGGTAGGTAATGGGTGACTGGTAGGTTGTGGGTGGGTGGCTGACACGGGGTGGAGGGTGGTAGGTGGGAGGTAGGGTGGGTGGTGGGTAATGGGTGACTGGTAGGTTGTGGGTGGGTGGCTGACAGGGGGTGGTGGGTGGTAGGTGGGAGGTAGGGTGGGTGGTGGGTAATGGGTGACTGGTAGGTTGTGGGTGGGTGGCTGACAGGGGGTGGTGGGTGGTAGGTGGGAGGTAGGGTGGGTGGTAGGTAATGGGTGACTGGTAGGTTGTGGGTGGGTGGCTGACACGGGGTGGTGGGTGGTAGGTGGGAGGTAGGGTGGGTGGTAGGTGGGAGATAGGGTGGGTGGTAGGTAATGGGTGACTGGTAGGTTGTGGGTGCGTGGCTGACAGGGAGTGGTGGGTGGTAGGTGGGAGGTAGGGTGGGTGGTAGGTTATGGGTAACTGGTAGGTTGTGGGTGGGTGGCTGACACGGGGTGGTGGGTGGTAGGTGGGAGGTAGGGTGGGTGGTAGGTAATGGGTGACTGGTAGGTTGTGGGTGGGTGGCTGACACGGGGTGGTGGGTGGTAGGTGGGAGGTAGGGTGGGTGGTGGGTAATGGGTGACTGGTAGGTTGTGGGTGGGTGGCTGACAGGGGGTGGTGGGTGGTAGGTGGGAGGTAGGGTGGGTGGTAGGTAATGGGTGACTGGTAGGTTGTGGGTGGATGGCTGACACGGGGTGGTGGGTGGTAGGTGGGAGGTAGGGTGGGTGGTAGGTGGGAGATAGGGTGGGTGGTAGGTAATGGGTGACTGGTAGGTTGTGGGTGGGTGGCTGACACGGGGTGTTGGGTGGTAGGTGGGAGGTAGGGTGGGTGGTAGGTAATGGGTGACTGGTAGGTTGTGGGTGGGTGGCTGACACGGGGTGGTGGGTGGTAGGTGGGAGGTAGGGTGGGTGGTAGGTAATGGTTGACTGGTAGGTTGTGGGTGGGTGGCTGAGGTGGTGGGAGGTAGGGTGGGTGGTAGGTAATGGGTGACTAGTAGGTTATGGGTGGGTGGCAGACACGGGGTGGTGGGTGGTAGGTAGGAGGTAGGGTGGGTGGTAGGTAATGGGTGACTGGTAGGTTGTGGGTGGGTGGCTGACACGGGGTGGTGGGTAGTAGGTGGGAGGTAGGGTGGGTGGTAGGTAATGGGTGACTGGTAGGTTGTGGGTGGGTGGCTGACACGGGGTGGTGGGTGGTAGGTGGGAGGTAGGGTGGGTGGTAGGTGGGAGGTAGGGTGGGTGGTAGGTAATGGGTGACTGGTAGGTTGTGGGTGGGTGGCTGACAGGGGGTGGTGGGTGGTAGGTGGGAGGTAGGATGGGTGGTAGGTAATGGGTGACTGGTAGGTTGTGGGTGGATGGCAGACACGGGGTGGTGGGTGGTAGGTGGGAGGTAGGGTGGGTGGTAGGTAATGGTTGACTGGTAGGTTGTGGGTGGGTGGCTGAGGTGGTGGGAGGTAGGGTGGGTGGTAGGTAATGGGTGACTGGTAGGTTGTGGGTGGATGACTGACAGGGGGAGGTGGGTGGTAGGTGGGAGGTAGGGTGGGTGGTAGGTAATGGGTGACTGGTAGGTTGTGGGTGGATGGCTGACACGGGGTGGTGGGTGGTAGGTGGGAGGTAGGGTGGGTGGTAGGTAATGGGTGACTGGTAGGTTGTGGGAGGATGGCTGACAGGGGGTGGTGGGTGGTAGGTGGGAGGTAGGGTGGGTGGTAGGTAATGGGTGACTGGTAGGTTGTGGGTGGATGGCTGACACGGGGTGGTGGGTGGTAGGTGAGAGGTAGGGTGGGTGGTAGGTAATGGGTGACTGGTAGGTTGTGGGTGGATGGCTGACAGGGGGTGGTGGGTGGTAGGTGGGAGGTAGGGTGGGTGGTAGGTAATGGGTGACTGGTAGGTTGTGGGTGGATGGCTGACACGGGGTGGTGGGTGGTAGGTGGGAGGTAGGGTGGGTGGTAGGTGGGAGGTGAGGTGGGTGGTAGGTAATGGGTGACTGGTAGGTTGTGGGTGGGTGGCTGACACGGGGTGGTGGGTGGTAGGTAGGAGGTAGGGTGGGTGGTAGGTAATGGTTGACTGGTAGGTTGTGGGTGGGAGGCTGAGGTGGTGGGAGGTAGGGTGGGTGGTAGGTAATGGGTGACTGGTAGGTTGTGGGTGGGTGGCTGACACGGGGTGGTGGGTGGTAGGTGGGAGGTAGGGTGGGTGGTAGGTAATGGTTGACTTGTAGGTTGTGGATGGGTGGCTGACAAGGGGTGGTGGGTGATAGATGGGTGGTGAGGTGGGTGGTAGGTAATGGGTGACTGGTAGGTTGTGGGTGGGTGGCTGACACGGGGTGGTGGGTGGTAGGTGGGAGGTAGGGTGGGTGGTAAGTAATGGTTGACTGGTAGGTTTTGGGTGGGAGGCTGAGGTGGTGGGAGGTAGGGTGGGTGGTAGGTAATGGTTGACTGGTAGGTTGTGGGTGGGTGGCTGAGGTGGTGGGAGGTAGGGTGGGTGGTATGTAATGGGTGACTGGTAGGTTGTGGGTGGATAGCTGACAGGGGGTGGTGGGTGGTAGGTGGGAGGTAGGGTGGGTGGTAGGTAATGGGTGACTGGTAGGTTGTGGGTGGGTGGCTGAGGTGGTGGGAGGTAGGGTGGGTGGTAGGTAATGGGTGACTGGTAGGTTGTGGGTGGATGGCTGACACGGGGTGGTGGGTGGTAGGTAGGAGGTAGGGTGAGTGGTAGGTAATGGGTGACTGGTAGGTTGTGGGTGGGTGGCTGACAGGGGGTGGTGGGTGGTAGGTGGGAGGTAGGGTGGGTGGTAGGTAATGGGTGACTGGTAGGTTGTGGGTGGATGGCTGACACGGGGTGGTAGGTGGTAGGTGGGAGGTAGGGTGGGTGGTAGGTTATGGGTAACTGGTAGGTTGTGGGTGGGTGGCTGAGGGGGTGGGAGGTAGGGTGGGTGGTAGGTAATGGGTGACTGGTAGGTTGTGGGAGGGTGGCTGACAGGGGGTGATGGGTGGTAGGTGGGAGGTAGGGTGGGTGGTAGGTAATGGGTGACTGGTAGGTTGTGGGTGGATGGCTGACACGGGGTGGTAGGTGGTAGGTGGGAGGTAGGGTGGGTGGTAGGTTATGGGTAACTGGTAGGTTGTGGGTGGGTGGCTGAGGGGGTGGGAGGTAGGGTGGGTGGTAGATAATGGTTGACTGGTAGGTTGTGGGTGGGTGGCTGAGGTGGTGGGAGGTAGGGTGGGTGGTAGGTAATGGGTGACTGGTAGATTGTGGGAGGTTGGCTGACAGGGGGTGGTGGGTGGTAGGTGGGAGGTAGGGTGGGTGGTAGGTAATGGGTGACTGGTAGGTTGTGGGTGGATGGCTGACAGGGGTAGGTGGGTGGTAGGTGGGAGGTAGGGTGGGTGGTAGGTAATGGGTGACTGGTAGGTTGTGGGTGGATGGCTGACACGGGGTGGTGGGTGGCATGTGGGAGGTAGGGTGGGTGGTAGGTAATGGGTGACTGGTAGGTTGTGGGTGGATGGCTGACAGGGGGTGGTGGGTGGTAGGTGGGAGGTAGGGTGGGTGGTAGGTAATGGGTGACTGGTAGGTTGTGGGTGGATGGCTGACACGGGGTGGTGGGTGGTATGTGGGAGGTAGGGTGGGTGGTAGGTAATGGGTGACTGGTAGGTTGTGGGTGGATGGCTGACAGGGGGTGGTGGGTGGTAGGTGGGAGGTAGGGTGGGTGGTAGGTAATGGGTGACTGGTAGGTTGCGGGTGGGTGGCTGACACGGGGTGGTGGGTGGTAGGTAGGAGGTAGGGTGGGTGGTAGGTAATGGTTGACTGGTAGGTTGTGGGTGGGTGGCTGAGGTGGTGGGAGGTAGGGTGGGTGGTAGGTAATGGTTGACTGGTAGGTTGTGGGTGGGTGGCTGACAGGGGGTGGTGGGTGGTAGGTGGGAGGTAGGGTGGGTGGTAGGTAATGGGTGACTGGTAGGTTGTGGGTGGGTGGCTGACACGGGGTGGTGGGTGGTAGGTGGGAGGTAGGGTGGGTGGTAGGTAATGGTTGACTGGTAGGTTGTGGGTGGGTGGCTGAGGTGGTGGGAGGTAGGGTGGGTGGTAGGTAATGGGTGACTGGTAGGTTGTGGGTGGATGACTGACAGGGGGAGGTGGGTGGTAGGTGGGAGGTAGGGTGGGTGGTAGGTAATGGGTGACTGGTAGGTTGTGGGTGGATGGCTGACACGGGGTGGTGGGTGGTAGGTGGGAGGTAGGGTGGGTGGTAGGTAATGGGTGACTGGTAGGTTGTGGGTGGATGGCTGACAGGGGGTGGTGGGTGGTAGGTGGGAGGTAGGGTGGGTGGTAGGTAATGGGTGACTGGTAGGTTGTGGGTGGATGGCTGACACGGGGTGGTGGGTGGTAGGTAGGAGGTAGGGTGGGTGGTAGGTAATGGGTGACTGGTAGGTTGTGGGTGGATGGCTGACACGGGGTGGTGGGTGGTAGGTGGGAGGTAGGGTGGGTGGTAGGTAATGGGTGACTGGTAGGTTGTGGGTGGATGGCTGACAGGGGGTGGTGGGTGGTAGGTGGGAGGTAGGGTGGGTGGTAGGTAATGGGTGACTGGTAGGTTGTGGGTGGATGGCTGACACGGGGTGGTGGGTGGTAGGTGGGAGGTAGGGTGGGTGGTAGGTGGGAGGTAGGGTTGGTGGTAGGTAATGGGTGACTGGTAGGTTGTGGGTGGGTGGCTGACAGGGGGTGGTGGGTGGTAGGTGGGAGGTAGGGTGGGTGGTAGGTAATGGGTGACTGGTAGGTTGTGGGTGGGTGGCTGACACGGGGTGGTGGGTGGTAGGTAGGAGGTAGGGTGGGTGGTAGGTAATGGTTGACTGGTAGGTTGTGGGTGGGTGGCTGAGGTGGTGGGAGGTAGGGTGGGTGGTAGGTAATGGGTGACTGGTAGGTTGTGGGTGGATGGCTGACACGGGGTGGTGGGTGGTAGGTAGGAGGTAGGGTGAGTGGTAGGTAATGGGTGACTGGTAGGTTGTGGGTGGGTGGCTGACAGGGGGTGGTGGGTGGTAGGTGGGAGGTAGGGTGGGTGGTAGGTAATGGGTGACTGGTAGGTTGTGGGTGGATGGCTGACACGGGGTGGTAGGTGGTAGGTGGGAGGTAGGGTGGGTGGTAGGTTATGGGTAACTGGTAGGTTGTGGGTGGGTGGCTGAGGAGGTGGGAGGTAGGGTGGGTGGTAGATAATGGTTGACTGGTAGGTTGTGGGTGGGTGGCTGAGGTGGTGGGAGGTAGGGTGGGTGGTAGGTAATGGGTGACTGGTAGATTGTGGGAGGTTGGCTGACAGGGGGTGGTGGGTGGTAGGTGGGAGGTAGGGTGGGTGGTAGGTAATGGGTGACTGGTAGGTTGTGGGTGGATGGCTGACAGGGGTAGGTGGGTGGTAGGTGGGAGGTAGGGTGGGTGGTAGGTAATGGGTGACTGGTAGGTTGTGGGTGGATGGCTGACACGGGGTGGTGGGTGGTATGTGGGAGGTAGGGTGGGTGGTAGGTAATGGGTGACTGGTAGGTTGTGGGTGGATGGCTGACAGGGGGTGGTGGGTGGTAGGTGGGAGGTAGGGTGGGTGGTAGGTAATGGGTGACTGGTAGGTTGCGGGTGGGTGGCTGACACGGGGTGGTGGGTGGTAGGTAGGAGGTAGGGTGGGTGGTAGGTAATGGTTGACTGGTAGGTTGTGGGTGGGTGGCTGAGGTGGTGGGAGGTAGGGTGGGTGGTAGGTAATGGTTGACTGGTAGGTTGTGGGTGGATGGCTGACAGGGGGTGGTGGGTGGTAGGTGGGAGGTAGGGTGGGTGGTAGGTAATGGGTGACTGGTAGGTTGTGGGTGGGTGGCTGACACGGGGTGGTGGGTGGTAGGTGGGTGGTAGGGTGGGTGGTAGGTGGGAGATAGGGTGGGTGGTAGGTAATGGGTGACTGGTAGGTTGTGGGTGGGTGGCTGACACGGGGTGTTGGGTGGTAGGTGGGAGGTAGGGTGGGTGGTAGGTAATGGGTGACTGGTAGGTTGTTGGTGGGTGGCTGACACGGGGTGGTTGGTGGTAGGTGGGAGGTAGGGTGGGTGGTAGGTAATGGTTGACTGGTAGGTTGTGGATGGGTGGCTGACAAGGGGTGGTGGGTGATAGGTGGGTGGTGAGGTGGGTGGTAGGTAATGGGTGACTGGTAGGTTGTGGGTGGGTGGCTGACACGGGGTGGTGGGTGGTAGGTGGGAGGTAGGGTGGGTGGTAGGTAATGGGTGACTGGTAGGTTGTGGGTGGGAGGCTGAGGTGGTGGGAGGTAGGGTGGGTGGTAGGTAATGGTTGACTGGTAGGTTGTGGGTGGGTGGCTGAGGTGGTGGGAGGTAGGGTGAGTGGTAATGGGTGACTGGTAGGTTGTGGGAGGGTGGCTGACAGGGGGTGGTGGGTGGTAGGTGGGAGGTAGGGTGGGTGGTAGGTAATGGGTGACTGGTAGGTTGTGGGTGGATGACTGACAGGGGGAGGTGGGTGGTAGGTGGGAGGTAGGGTGGGTGGTAGGTAATGGGTGACTGGTAGGTTGTGGGTGGATGGCTGACACGGGGTGGTGGGTGGTAGGTGGGAGGTAGGGTGGGTGGTAGGTAATGGGTGACTGGTAGGTTGTGGGTGGATGGCTGACAGGGGGTGGTGGGTGGTAGGTGGGAGGTAGGGTGGGTGGTAGGTAATGGGTGACTGGTAGGTTGTGGGTGGATGGCTGACACGGGGTGGTGGGTGGTAGGTGAGAGGTAGGGTGGGGGTTAGGTGGGAGGTAGGGTTGGTGGTAGGTAATGGGTGACTGGTAGGTTGTGGGTGGGTGGCTGACAGGGGGTGGTGGGTGGTAGGTGGGAGGTGAGGTGGGTGGTAGGTAATGGGTGACTGGTAGGTTGTGGGTGGGTGGCTGACACGGGGTGGTGGGTGGTAGGTAGGAGGTAGGGTGGGTGGTAGGTAATGGTTGACTGGTAGGTTGTGGGTGGGAGGCTGAGGTGGTGGGAGGTAGGGTGGGTGGTAGGTAATGGGTGACTGGTAGGTTGTGGGTGGGTGGCTGACACGGGGTGGTGGGTGGTAGGTGGGAGGTAGGGTGGGTGGTAGGTAATGGTTGACTTGTAGGTTGTGGATGGGTGGCTGACAAGGGGTGGTGGGTGATAGGTGGGTGGTGAGGTGGGTGGTAGGTAATGGGTGACTGGTAGGTTGTGGGTGGGTGGCTGACAGGGGGTGGTGGGTGGTAGGTGGGAGGTAGGGTGGATGGTAGGTTATGGGTAACTGGTAGGTTGTGGGTGGTGGTGGGTGGACACGGGGTGGTGGGTGGTAGGTGGGTGGTAGGTGGGAGGTAGGGTGGGTGGTAGTTAATGGGTGACTGGTAGGTTGTGGGTGGGTGGCTGACACGGGGTGCTGGGTGGTAGGTGGGAGGTAGGGTGGGTGGTAGGTAATGGGTGAGTGGTAGGTTGTGGGTGGGTGGCTGACACGGGGTGGTGGGTGGTAGGTAGGAGGTAAGGTGAGTGGTAGGTAATGGGTGACTGGTAGGTTGTGGGTGGGTGGCTGACACGGGGTGGTGGGTGGTAGGTAGGAGGTAGGGTGGGTGGTAGGTAATGGGTGACTGGTAGGTTGTGGGAGGATGGCTGACACGGGGTGGTGGGTGGTAGGTGGGAGGTAGGGTGGGTGGTAGGTTATGGGTAACTGGTAGGTTGTGGGTGGGTGGCTGACACGGGGTGGTGGGTAGTAGGTGGGAGGTAGGGTGGGTGGTAGGTAATGGGTGACTGGTAGGTTGTGGGTGGATGGCTGACACGGGGTGGTGGGTGGTAGGGTGGGTGGTAGGTAATGGGTGACTGGTAGGTTGTGGGTGGATGGCTGACACGGGGTGGTGGGTGGTAGTTGGGAGGTAGGGTGGGTGGTAGGTAATGGTGACTGGTAGGTTGTGGGTGGGTGGCTGAGGTGGTGGGAGGTAGGGTGGGTGGTAGGTAATGGGTGACTGGTAGGTTGTGGGTGGGTGGCTGACAGGGGGTGGTGGGTGGTAGGTGGGAGGTAAGGTGGGTGGTAGGTTATGGGTAACTGGTAGGTTGTGGGTGAGAGGCTGACACGGGGTGGAGGATGGTAGGTGGGTGGTAGGGTGGGTGGTAGGTAATGGGTGACTGGTAGGTTGTGGGTGGATGGCTGACACGGGGTGGTGGGTGGTAGGTAGGAGGTAGGGTGGGTGGTAGGTAATGGGTGACTGGTAGGTTGTGGGTGGGTGGCTGACACGGGGTGGTGGGTGGTAGGTAGGAGGTAGGGTGGGTGGTTGGTAATGGGTTACTGGTAGGTTGTGGGTGGGTGGCTGACACGGGGTGGTGGGTGGTAGGTGGGAGGTAAGGTGGGTGGTAGGTAATGGGTGACTGGTAGGTTGTGGGTGGGAGGCTGACACGGGGTGGTGGGTGGTAGGTGGGAGGTAGGGTGGGTGGTAGGTTATGGGTAACTGGTAGGTTGTGGGTGAGAGGCTGACACGGGGTGGAGGATGGTAGGTGGGAGGTAGGGTAGGTGGTAGGTAATGGGTGACTGGTAGGTTGTGGGTGGATGGCTGACACGGGGTGGTGGGTGGTAGGTAGGAGGTAGGGTGGGTGGTAGGTAATGGGTGACTGGTAGGTTGTGGGTGGGTGGCTGACACGGGGTGGTGGGTGGTAGGTAGGAGGTAGGGTGGGTGGTAGGTAATGGGTTACTGGTAGGTTGTGGGTGGGTGGCTGACACGGGGTGGTGGGTGGTAGGTGGGAGGTAGGGTGGGTGGTAGGTAATGGGTGACTGGTAGGTTGTGGGTGGGAGGCTGACACGGGGTGGTGGGTGGTAGGTGGGAGGTAGGGTGGGTGGTAGGTAATGGGTGACTGGTAGGTTGTGGGTGGGTGGCTGACAGGGGGTGGTGGGTGGTAGGTGGGAGGTAGGGTGGGTGGTAGGTAATGGGTGACTGGTAGGTTGTGGGTGGGTGGCTGACACGGGGTGGTGGGTGGTAGGTGGGAGGTAGGGTGGGTGGTAGGTAATGGGTGACTGGTAGGTTGTGGGTGGATGGCTGACACGGGGTGGTGGGTGGTAGCTGGGAGTTAGGGTGGGTGGTAGGTAATGGTTGACTGGTAGGTTGTGGGTGGGTGGCTGAGGTGGTGGGAGGTAGGGTGGGTGGTAGGTAATGGGTGACTGGTAGGTTGTGGGTGGATGGCTGACACGGGGTGGTCGGTGATAGGTGGGAGGTAGGGTGGGTGGTAGGTTATGGGTAACTGGTAGGTTGTGGGTGGATGGCTGACACGGGGTGGTGGGTGGTAGGTGGGTGGTAGGGTTGGTGGTAGGTAATGGGTGACTGGTAGGTTGTGGGTGGATGGCTGACACGGGGTGGTGGGTGGTAGGTAGGAGGTAGGGTGGGTGGTAGGTAATGGGTGACTGGTAGGTTGTGGGTGGGTGGCTGACACGGGGTGGTGGGGGGTAGGTGGGAGGTAGGGTGGGTGGTAGGTAATGGTTGACTGGTAGGTTGTGGGTGGGTGGCTGACACGGGGTGGTGGATGGAAGGTGGGAGGTAGGGTGGGTGGTAGGTTATGGGTGACTGGTAGGTTGTGGGTGGGTGGCTGACAGGGGGTGGTGGGTGGTAGGTGGGAGGTAGGGTGGGTGGTAGGTAAGGGTGACTGGTAGGTTGTGGGTGGGTGGTTGACAGGGGGTGGTGGGTGGTAGGTGGGAGGTAGGGTGGGTGGTAGGTAATGGATGACTGGTAGGTTGTGGGTGGGTGGCTGACACGGGGTGGTGGGTGGTAGGTGGGAGGTAGGGTGGGTGGTAGGTAATGGTTGACTGGTAGGTTGTCGGTGGGTGGCTGAGGTGGTGGGAGATAGGGTGGGTGGTAGGTAATGGGTGACTGGTAGGTTGTGGGTGGGTGGCTGACAGGGGGTGGTGGGTGGTAGGTGGGAGGTAGGGTGGGTGGTAGGTTAATGGTAACTGGTAGGTTGTGGGTGAGAGGCTGACACGGGGTGGTGAGTGGTAGGTGGGAGATAAGGTGGGTGGTAGGTAATGGGTGACTGGTAGGTTGTGTGTGGGTGGCTGACACGGTTCTGGTACCAGAGGTGGTGATGGGTGACTGGTAGGTTGTGGGTGGATGGCTGACAGGGGGTGGTGGGTGGTAGGTGGGAGGTAGGGTGGGTGGTAGGATATGGGTAACTGGTAGGTTGTGGGTGAGAGGCTGACACGGGGTGGTGGGTGGTAGGTGGGAGGTAGGGTGGGTGGTAGGTAATGGGTGACTGGTAGGTTGTGGGTGGATGGCTGACACGGGGTGGTGGGTGGTAGGTAGGAGGTAGGGTGGGTGGTAGGTAATGGGTGACTGGTAGGTTGTGGGTGGGTGGCTGACACGGGGTGGTGGGTGGTAGGTAGGAGGTAGGGTGGGTGGTAGGTAATGGGTTACTGGTAGGTTGTGGGTGGGTGGCTGACACGGGGTGGTGGGTGGTAGGTGGGAGGTAGGGTGAGTGGTAGGTAATGGGTGACTGGTAGGTTGTGGGTGGATGGCTGACACGGGGTGGTGGGTGGTATGTGGGAGGTAGGGTGGGTGGTAGGTAATGGGTGACTGGTAGGTTGTGGGTGGGTGACTGACAGGGGGTGGTGGGTGGTAGGTGGGAGGTAGGGTGGGTGGTAGGTAATGGGTGACTGGTAGGTTGCGGGTGGGTGGCTGACACGGGGTGGTGGGTGGTAGGTAGGAGGTAGGGTGGGTGGTAGGTAATGGGTGACTGGTAGGTTGTGGGTGGGTGGCTGACACGGGGTGGTGGGTGGTAGGTAGGAGGTAGGGTGGGTGGTAGGTAATGGGTGACTGGTAAGTTGTGGGTGGGTGGCTGACACGGGGTGGTGGGTGATAGGTGGGAGGTAGGGTGGGTGGTAGGTTATGGGTAACTGGTAGGTTGTGGGTGGGTGGCTGACACGGGGTGGTGGGTGGTAGGTGGCTGGTAGGGTTGGTGGTAGGTAATGGGTGACTGGTAGGTTGTGGGTGGGTGGCTGACACGGGGTGGTGGGTGGTTGGTAGGAGGTAGGGTGGGTGGTAGGTAATGGGTGACTGGTAGGTTGTGGGTGGATGGCTGACACGGGGTGGTGGGTGGTAGGTGGGAGGTAGGGTGGGTGGTAGGTAATGGGTGACTGGTAGGTTGTGGGTGGATGGCTGACACGGGGTGGTGGGTGGTAGGTGGGAGGTAGGGTGGGTGGTAGGTAATGGTTGACTGGTAGGTTGTGGGTGGATGGCTGACACTGGGTGGTGGGTGGTAGGTGGGAGGTAGGGTGGGTGAAAGGTAATGGTTGACTGGGAGGTTGTGGGTGGGTTCCTGACAGGGGGTGGTGGGTGATAGGTGGGTGGTAGGGTGGGTGGTAGGTAATGGTTGACTGGTAGGTTGTGGGTGGGTGGTTGAGGTGGTGGGAGGTAGGGTGGGTGGTAGGTAATGGGTGACTGGTAGGTTGTGGGTGGGTGGCTGACACGGAGTGGTGGGTGGTAGGTGGGAGGTAGGGTGGATGGTAGGTAATGGGTTACTGGTAGGTTGTGGGTGGATGACTGACACGGGGTGGTGGGCGGTAGGTAAGAGGTATGGTGGGTGGTAGGTAATGGGTGACTGGTAGGTTGTGGGTGGGTGGCTGAAACGGGGTGGTGGGTGGTAGGTGGGAGGTAGGGCGGGTGGTAGGTAATGGGTGACTGGTAGGTTGTGGGTGGGTGGCTGACAGAAGGTGGTGGGTGGTTGGTGGGAGGTAGGGTGGGTGGTAGGTTATGGGTAACTGGTAGGTTGTGGGTGGGTGGCTGACACGGGGTGGTGGGTGGTAGGTGGGAGGTAGGGTGGGTGGTAGGTAATGGGTGACTGGTAGGTTGTGGGTGGATGGCTGACAGGGGGTGGTGGGTGGTATGTGGGAGGTAGGGTGGGTGGTAGGTAATGGGTGACTGGTAGGTTGTGGGTGGATGGTTGACACGGGGTGGTGGGTGGTAGGTGGAAGGTAGGGTGGGTGGTAGTTAATGGGTGACTGGTAGGTTGTGGGTAGATGGCTGACACGGGGTGGTGGGTGGTAGGTGGGAGGTAGGGTGGGTGGTAGGTAATGGGTGACTGGTAGGTTGTGGGTGGATGGCTGACACGGGGTGGTGGGTGGTAGGTAGGAGGTAGGGTGGGTGGTAGGTAATGGGTGACTGGTAGGTTGTGGGTGGATGGCTGACACGGGGTTGTGGGTGGTAGGTGGGAGGTAGGGTGGGTGGTAGGTAATGGGTGACTGGTAGGTTGTGGGTGGGTGGCTGACACGGGGTGGTGGGTGGTAGGTGGGAGGTAGGGTGGGTGGTAGGTGGGAGGTAGGGTGGGTGGTAGGTAATGGTTGACTGGTAGGTTGTGGGTGGGTGGCTGAAGTGGTGGAAGTAGGGTGGGTGGTAGGTAATGGGTGACTGGTAGGTTGTGGGTGGGTGGCTTACACGGGGTGGTGGTTGGTAGGGATTAGGTAGGGTGGGTGGTAGGTAATGGGTGACTAGTAGGTTGTGGGTGGGTGGCGGACACGGGGTGGTGGGTGGTAGGTGGGAGGTAGGGTGGGTGGTAGGTAATGGGTGACTGGTAGGTTGTGGGTGGATGGCTGACACGGGGTGGTGGGTGGTAGGTGGGAGGTAGGGTGGGTGGTAGGTAATAGTTGACTGGTAGGTGGTCAGTGGGTGGCTGAGGTGGTGGGAGATAGGGTGGGTGGTAGGTAATGGGTGACTGGTAGGTTGTGGGTGGGTGGCTGACAGGGGGTGGTGGGTGGTAGGTGGGAGGTAGGGTGGGTGGTAGGTTATGGGTAACTGGTAGGTTGTGGGTGAGTGGCTGACACGTGGTGGTGAGTGGTAGGTGGGAGGTAGGGTGGGTGGTAGGTAATGGGTGACTGGTAGGTTGTGGGTGGGTGGCTGACACGGGGTGGTGGGTGGTAGGTGGGAGGTAGGGTGGGTGGTAGGTAATGGGTGACTGGTAGGTTGTGGGTGGATGGCTGACACGGGGTGGTGGGTGGTAGGTGGGAGGTAGGGTGGGTGGTAGGTAATGGGTGACTGGTAGGTTGTGGGTGGATGGCTGACAGGGGGTGGTGGGTGGTAGGTGGGAGGTAGGGTGGGTGGTAGTTAATGGGTGACTGGTAGGTTGTGGGTGGGTGGCTGACACGGGGTGGTGGGTGGTAGGTGGGAGGTAGGGTGGGTGGTAGGTAATGGGTGACTGGTAGGTTGTGGGTGGGTGGCTGACACGGGGTGGTGGGTGGTAGGTGGGAGGTAGGGTGGGTGGTAGGTAATGGGTGACTGGTAGGTTGTGGGTGGGTGGCTGAAACGGGGTGGTGGGTGGTAGGTGGGAGGTAGGGTGGGTGGTAGGTAATGGGTGACTGGTAGGTTGTGGGTGGGCGGCTGACACGGGGTGGTAGGTAGGAGGTAGGGTGGGTGGTAGGTAATGGGTGACTGGTAGGTTGTGGGTGGGAGGCTGACACGGGGTGGTGGGTGGTAGGTGGGAGGTAGGGTGGGTGGTAGGTAATGGGTGACTGGTAGGTTGTGGGTGGGTGGCTGAAACGGGGTGGTGGGTGGTAGGTGGGAGGTAGGGTGGGTGGTAGGTAATGGGTGACTGGTAGGTTGTGGGTGGGTGGCTGACACGGGGTGGAGGATGGTAGGTGGGAGGTAGGGTGGGTGGTAGGTTATGGGTAACTGGTAGGTTGTGGGTGGGTGGCTGACACGGGGTGGTGGGTGGTAGGTGGGAGGTAGGGTGGGTGGTAGGTAATGGGTGACTGGTAGGTTGTGGGTGGATGGCTGACAGGGGGTGGTGGGTGGTAGGTGGGAGGTAGGGTGGGTGGTAGGTAATGGGTGACTGGTAGGTTGTGGGTGGATGGTTGACACGGGGTGGTGGGTGGTAGGTGGGTGGTAGGGTGGGTGGTAGTTAATGGGTGACTGGTAGGTTGTGGGTGGGTGGCTGACACGGGGTGGTGGGTGGTAGGTGGGTGGTAGGGTGGGTGGTAGGTAATAGTTGACTGGTAGGTGGTCAGTGGGTGGCTGAGGTGGTGGGAGATAGGGTGGGTGGTAGGTAATGGGTGACTGGTAGGTTGTGGGTGGGTGGCTGACAGGGGGTGGTGGGTGGTAGGTGGGAGGTAGGGTGGGTGGTAGGTTATGGGTAACTGGTAGGTTGTGGGTGAGTGGCTGACACGTGGTGGTGAGTGGTAGGTGGGAGGTAGGGTGGGTGGTAGGTAATGGGTGACTGGTAGGTTGTGGGTGGGTGGCTGACACGGGGTGGTGGGTGGTAGGTGGGAGGTAGGGTGGGTGGTAGGTTATGGGTAACTTGTAGGTTGTGGGTGGGTGGCTGACACGGGGTGGTGGGTGGTAGGTGGGAGGTAGGGTGGGTGGTAGGTAATGGGTGACTGGTAGGTTGTGGGTGGATGGCTGACAGGGGGTGGTGGGTGGTAGGTGGGAGGTAGGGTGGGTGGTAGTTAATGGGTGACTGGTAGGTTGTGGGTGGGTGGCTGACACGGGGTGGTGGGTGGTAGGTGGGAGGTAGGGTGGGTGGTAGGTAATGGGTGACTGGTAGGTTGTGGGTGGGTGGCTGACACGGGGTGGTGGGTGGTAGGTGGGAGGTAGGGTGGGTGGTAGGTAATGGGTGACTGGTAGGTTGTGGGTGGGTGGCTGAAACGGGGTGGTGGGTGGTAGGTGGGAGGTAGGGTGGGTGGTAGGTAATGGGTGACTGGTAGGTTGTGGGTGGATGGCTGACACGGGGTGGTAGGTAGGAGGTAGGGTGGGTGGTAGGTAATGGGTGACTGGTAGGTTGTGGGTGGGAGGCTGACACGGGGTGGTGGGTGGTAGGTGGGAGGTAGGGTGGGTGGTAGGTAATGGGTGACTGGTAGGTTGTGGGTGGGTGGCTGAAACGGGGTGGTGGGTGGTAGGTGGGAGGTAGGGTGGGTGGTAGGTAATGGGTGACTGGTAGGTTGTGGGTGGGCGGCTGACACGGGGTGGTGGGTGGTAGGTGGGAGGTAGGGTGGGTGGTAGGTTATGGGTAACTGGTAGGTTGTGGGTGGGTGGCTGACACGGGGTGGTGGGTGGTAGGTGGGAGGTAGGGTGGGTGGTAGGTAATGGGTGACTGGTAGGTTGTGGGTGGATGGCTGACAGGGGGTGGTGGGTGGTAGGTGGGAGGTAGGGTGGGTGGTAGGTAATGGGTGACTGGTAGGTTGTGGGTGGATGGTTGACACGGGGTGGTGGGTGGTAGGTGAGAGGTAGGGTGGGTGGTAGTTAATGGGTGACTGGTAGGTTGTGGGTGGGTGGCTGAGGTGGTGGGAGGTAGGGTGGGTGGTAGGTAATGGGTGACTGGTAGGTTGTGGGTGGGTGGCTGACACGGGGTGTTGGGTGGTAGGTGGGTGGTAGGGTGGGTGGTAGGTAATGGGTGACTGGTAGGTTGTGGGTGGGTGGCTGACACGGGGTGGTGGTTGGTAGGGATTAGGTAGGGTGGGTGGTAGGTAATGGGTGACTAGTAGGTTGTGGGTGGGTGGCGGACACGGGGTGGTGGGTGGTAGGTGGGTGGTAGGGTGGATGGTAGGTAATGGGTGACTGGTAGGTTGTGGGTGGATGGCTGACACGGGGTGGTGGGTGGTAGGTGGGAGGTAGGGTGGGTGGTAGGTAATGGTGACTGGTAGGTTGTGGGTGGGTGGCTGAGGTGGTGGGAGGTAGGGTGGGTGGTAGGTAATGGGTGACTGGTAGGTTGTGGGTGGGTGGCTGACAGGGGGTGGTGGGTGGTAGGTGGGAGGTAGGGTGGGTGGTAGGTTATGGGTAACTGGTAGGTTGTGGGTGAGTGGCTGACACGGGGTGGAGGATGGTAGGTGGGAGGTAGGGTGGGTGGTAGGTAATGGGTGACTGGTAGGTTGTGGGTGGATGGCTGACACGGGGTGGTGGGTGGTAGGTAGGAGGTAGGGTGGGTGGTAGGTAATGGGTGACTGGTAGGTTGTGGGTGGGTGGCTGACACGGGGTGGTGGGTGGTAGGTAGGAGGTAGGGTGGGTGGTAGGTAATGGGTTACTGGTAGTTTGTGGGTGGGTGGCTGACACGGGGTGGTGGGTGGTAGGTGGGAGGTAGGGTGGGTGGTAGGTAATGGGTGACTGGTAGGTTGTGGGTGGGAGGCTGACACGGGGTGGTGGGTGGTAGGTGGGAGGTAGGGTGGGTGGTAGGTAATGGGTGACTGGTAGGTTGTGGGTGGGTGGCTGAAACGGGGTGGTGGGTGGTAGGTGGGAGGTAGGGTGGGTGGTAGGTAATGGGTGACTGGTAGGTTGTGGGTGGATGGCTGACACGGGGTGGTGGGTGGTAGGTAGGAGGTAGGGTGGGTGGTAGGTAATGGGTGACTGGTAGGTTGTGGGTGGATGGCTGACACGGGGTGGTGGGTGGTAGGTGGGAGGTAGGGTAAGTGGTAGGTAATGGGTGACTGGTAGGTTGTGGGTGGATGGCTGACAGGGGGTGGTGGGTGGTAGGTGGGAGGTAGGGTGGGTGGTAGGTAATGGTTGACTGATAGGTTGTGGGTGGGTGGCTGACACGGGGTGGTGGGTGGTAGGTGGGAGGTAGGGTGGGTGGTAGGTAATGGGTGACTGGTAGGTTGTGGGTGGATGGCTGACAGGGGGTGGTGGGTGGTAGGTGGGAGGTAGGGTGGGTGGTAGGTAATGGGTAACTGGTAGGTTGTGGGTGAGAGGCTGACACGGGGTGGTGGGTGGTAGGTGGGAGGTAGGGTAAGTGGTAGGTAATGGGTGACTGGTAGGTTGTGGGTGGATGGCTGACACGGGGTGGTGGGTGGTAGGGTGGGTGGTAGGTTATGGTTGACTGGTAGGTTGTGGGTGGGTGGCTGACACGGGGTGGTGGGTGGTAGGTGGGAGGTAGGGTGGGTGGTAGGTAATGGGTGACTGGTAGGTTGTGGGTGGATGGCTGACAGGGGGTGGTGGGTGGTAGGTGGGAGGTAGGGTGGGTGGTAGGTAATGGTTGACTGGTAGGTTGTGGGTGGGTGGCTGAGGTGGTGGGAGGTAGGGTGGGTGGTAGGTAGGAGGTAGGGTGGGTGGTAGGTAATGGGTGACTGGTAGGTTGTGGGTGGGTGGCTGACACGGGGTGGTGGGTGGTAGGTGGGAGATAGGGTGGGTGGTAGGTGATGGGTGACTGGTAGGTTGTGGGTGGGTGGCTGACAGGGGGTGGTGGGTGGTAGGTGGGAGGTAGGGTGGGTGGTAGGTAATGGGTGACTGGTAGGTTGTGGGTGGGTGGCTGACACGGGGTGGTGGGAGGTAGGGTGGGTGGTAGGTAATGGGTAACTGGTAGGTTGTGGGTGAGAGGCTGACACGGGGTGGTGGGTGGTAGGTGGGAGGTAGGGTAAGTGGTAGGTAATGGGTGACTGGTAGGTTGTGGGTGGATGGCTGACACGGGGTGGTGGGTGGTAGGGTGGGTGGTAGGTTATGGTTGACTGGTAGGTTGTGGGTGGGTGGCTGACACGGGGTGGTGGCTGGTAGGTGGGAGGTAGGGTGGGTGGTAGGTAATGGGTGACTGGTAGGTTGTGGGTGGGTGGCTGACAGGGGTTGGTGGGTGGTAGGTGGGAGGTAGGGTAGGTGGTAGGTTATGGTTGACTGGTAGGTTGTGGGTGGGTGGCTGAGGTGGTGGGAGGTAGGGTGGGTGGTAGGTAGGAGGTAGGGTGGGTGGTAGGTAATGGGTGACTGGTAGGTTGTGGGTGGGTGGCTGACACGGGGTGGTGGGTGGTAGGTGGGAGATAGGGTGGGTGGTAGGTGATGGGTGACTGGTAGGTTGTGGGTGGGTGGCTGACAGGGGGTGGTGGGTGGTAGGTGGGAGGTAGGGTGGGTGGTAGGTAATGGGTGACTGGTAGGTTGTGGGTGGGTGGCTGACACGGGGTGGTGGGTGGTAGGTGGGAGATAGGGTGGGTGGTAGGTAATGGGTGACTGGTAGGTTGTGGGTGGGTGGCTGACAGGGGGTGGTGGGTGGTAGGTGGGAGGTAGGGTGGGTGGTAGGTAACGGATAACTGGTAGGTTGTGGGTGGATGGTTGACACGGGGTGGTGGGTGGTAGGTGGGTGGTAGGGTGGGTGGTAGGTAACGGATAACTGGTAGGTTGTGGGTGGGTGGCTGACACGGGGTGATGGGTGGTAGGTGGGAGGTAGGGTGGGTGGTAGGTAATGGGTGACTGGTAGGTTGTGGGTGGGTGGCTGACAGGGGTTGGTGGGTGGTAGGTGGGAGGTAGGGTGGGTGGTAGGTTATGGTTGACTGGTAGGTTGTGGGTGGGTGGCTGACACGGGGTGGTGGGTGGTAGGTGGGAGGTAGGGTGGGTGGTAGGTAATGGGTGACTGGTAGGTTGTGGGTGGGTGGCTGACACGGGGTGGTGGGTGGTAGGTGGGAGATAGGGTGGGTGGTAGGTAATGGGTGACTGGTAGGTTGTGGGTGGGTGGCTGACAGGGGGTGGTGGGTGGTAGGTGGGAGGTAGGGTGGGTGGTAGGTAACGGATAACTGGTAGGTTGTGGGTGGATGGCTGACACGGGGTGGTGGGTGGTAGGTGGGAGGTAGGGTGGGTGGTAGGTAATGGGTGACTGGTAGGTTGTGGGTGGATGGCTGACAGGGGATGGTGGGTGGTAGGTGGGAGGTAGGGTGGGTGGTAGGTAATGGGTGACTGGTAGGTTGTGGGTGGATGGCTGACACGGGGTGGTGGGTGGTAGGTGGGAGGTAGGGTGGGTGGTTGGTAATGGTTGACTGGTAGGTTGTGGGTGGGTGGCTGAGGTGGTGGGAGGTAGGGTGGGTGGTAGGTTATGGGTAACTGGTAGGTTGTGGGTGGGTGGCTGACACGGGGTGGTGGGTGGTAGGTGGCGATTAGGGTGGGTGGTAGGTAATGGGTGACTGGTAGGTTGTGGGTGGGTGGCTGACACGGGGTGGTGGGTGGTAGGTGGGAGGTAGGGTGGGTGGTAGGTTATGGGTAACTGGTAGGTTGTGGGTGGGTGGCTGAAACGGGGTGGTGGGTGGTAGGTGGGAGGTAGGGTGGGTGGTAGGTAATGGGTGACTGGTAGGTTGTGGGTGGGTGGCTGACACGGGGTGGTGGGTGGTAGGTGGGAGGTAGGGTGGGTGGTAGGTTATGGGTAACTGGTAGGTTGTGGGTGAGTGGCTGACACGGGGTGGTGGGTGGTAGGTAGGAGGTAGGGTGGGTGGTAGGTAATGGGTGACTGGTAGGTTGTGGGTGGATGGCTGACACGGGGTGGTGGGTGGTAGGTGGGAGGTAGGGTGGGTGGTAGGTAATGGTTGACTGGTAGGTTGTGGGTGGGGGGCTGAGGTGGTGGGAGGTAGGGTGGGTGGTAGGTAGGAGGTAGGGTGGGTGGTAGGTAATGGGTGACTGGTAGGTTGTGGGTGGGTGGCTGACACGGGGTGGTGGGTGGTAGGTGGGAGGTAGGGTGGGTGGTAGGTAATGGGTGACTGGTAGGTTGTGGGTGGGTGGCTGAGGTGGTGGGAGGTAGGGTGGGTGGTAGGTTATGGGTGACTGGTAGGTTGTGGGTGGGTGGCTGACAGGGGGTGGTGGGTGAGAGGTAGGGTGGGTGGTAGGTAATGGGTGACTGGTAGGTTGTGGGTGGGTGGCTGACAGGGGGTGGTGGGTGGTAGGTGGGAGGTAGGGCGAGTGGTAGGTAATGGGTGACTGGTAGGTTGTGGGTGGATGGCTGACACGGGGTGGTGGGAAGTAGGGTGGGTGGTAGGTAATGGGTGACTGGTAGGTTGTGGGTGGATGGCTGACAGGGGGTGGTGGGTGGTAGGTGGGAGGTAGGGTGGGTGGTAGGTAATGGGTGACTGGTAGGTTGTGGGTGGATGGCTGACACGGGGTGGTGGGTGGTAGGTGGGGAGTAGGGTGGGTGGTAGGTAATGGTTGACTGGTAGGTTGTGGGTGGGTGGCTGAGGTGGTGGGAGGTAGGGTGGGTGGTAGGTAGGAGGTAGGGTGGGTGGTAGGTAATGGGTGACTGGTAGGTTGTGGGTGGGTGGCTGACACGGGTTGGTGGGTGGTAGGTGGGCGGTAGGGTGGGTGGTAGGTAATGGTTGACTGGTAGGTTGTGGGTGGGTGGCTGAGGTGGTGGGAAGTAGGGTGGGTGGTAGGTTATGGTTGACTGGTAGGTTGTGGGTGGGTGGCTGACACGGGGTGGTGGGTGGTGGGTGGGAGGTAGGGTGGGTGGTAGGTAATGGGTGACTGGTAGGTTGTGGGTGGGTGGCTGACAGGGGGTGGTGGGTGGTAGGTGGGAGGTAGGGCGAGTGGTAGGTAATGGGTGACTGGTAGGTTGTGGGTGGATGGCTGACACGGGGTGGTGGGTGGTAGGTGGGAGGTAGGGTGGGTGGTAGGTAATGGGTGACTGGTGGGTTGTGGGTGGGTGGCTGACACGGGGTGGTGGGTGGTAGGTGGGAAGTAGGGTGGGTGGTAGGTAATGGGTGACTGGTAGGTTGTGGGTGGATGGCTGACACGGGGTGGTGGGTGGTAGGTGGGAGGTAGGGTGGGTGGTAGGTAATGGGTGACTGGTAGGTTGTGGGTGGATGGCTGACACGGGGTGGTGGGTGGTAGGTGGGAGGTAGGGTGGGTGGTAGGTAATGGGTGACTGGTGGGTTGTGGGTGGGTGGCTGACACGGGGTGGTGGGTGGTAGGTGGGAAGTAGGGTGGGTGGTAGGTAATGGGTGACTGGTAGGTTGTGGGTGGATGGCTGACACGGGGTGGTGGGTGGTAGGTGGGAGGTAGGGTGTGTGGTAGCGAATGGGTGACTGGTAGGTTGTGGGTGAGTGGCTGACACGGGGTGGTGGGTGGTAGGTAGGAGGTAGGGTGGGTGGTAGGTTATGGGTGACTGGAAGGTTGTGGGTGGATGGCTGACACGGGGTGGTGGGTGGTAGGTGGGAGGTAGGGTGGGTGATAGGTAATGGTTGACTGGTAGGTTGTGGGTGGGTGGCTGACAGGGGGTGGTGGGTGGTAGGTGGGAAGTAGGGTGGGTGGTAGGTAATGGGTGACTGGTAGGTTGTGGGTGGATGGCTGACAGGGGGTGGTGGGTGGTAGGTGGGAGGTAGGGTGGGTGGTAGGTGGGAGGTAGGGTGGGTGGTAGGTAATGGGTGACTGGTAGGTTGTGGGTGGATGGCTGACACGGGGTGGTGGGTGGTAGGTGGGAGGTAGGGTGGGTGGTAGGTAATGGTTGACTGGTAGGTTGTGGGTGGGTGGCTGAGGTGGTGGGAGGCAGGGTGGGTGGTAGGTAATGGGTGACTGGTTGGTTGTGGGTGGGTTGCTGACATGGGGTGGTGAGTGGGAGGTAGGGTGGGTGGTAGGTAATGGGTGACTGGTAGGTTGTGGGTGGGTGGCTGACAGGGGGTGGTGGGTGGTAGGTGGGAGGTAGGGCGAGTGGTAGGTAATGGGTGACTGGTAGGTTGTGGGTGGATGGCTGACACGGGGTGGTGGGTGGTAGGTGGGAGGTAGGGCGGGTGGTAGGTAATGGGTGACTGGTAGGTTGTGGGTGGGTGGCTGACACGGGGTGGTGGGTGGTAGGTGGGAAGTAGGGTGGGTGGTAGGTAATGGGTGACTGGTAGGTTGTGGGTGGATGGCTGACACGGGGTGGTAGGTGGTAGGTGGGAGGTAGGGTGTGTGGTAGGGAATGGGTGACTGGTAGGTTGTGGGTGAGTGGCTGACACGGGGTGGTGGGTGGTAGGTAGGAGGTAGGGTGGGTGGTAGGTTATGGGTAACTGGTAGGTTGTGGGTGAGTGGCTGACACGGGGTGGTGGGTGGTAGGTAGGAGGTAGGGTGGGTGGTAGGTAATGGTTGACTGGAAGGTTGTGGGTGGGTGGCTGTGGTGGTGGGAGGTAGGGTGGGTGGTAGGTAATGGGTGACTGGTAGGTTGTGGGTGGGTGGCTGACAGGGGGTGGTGGGTGGTAGGTGGGAGGTAGGGTGGGTGGTAGATTATGGGTGACTGGTAGGTTGTGGGTGGCAGGCTGACAGGGGGTGGTGGGTGGTAGGTGGGAGGTAGGGTGGGTGGTAGGTAATGGGTGACTGGTAGGTTGTGGGTGGACGGTTGACACGGGGTGGTGGGTGGTAGGTGGGAGGTAGGGTGGGTGGTAGGTAATGGGTGTCAGTAATGGGTGGGTGGCTGAGGTGGTGGGAGGTAGGGTGGGTGGTAGGTAGGAGGTAGGGTGGGTGGTAGGTAATGGGTAACTGGTAGGTTGTGGGTGAGAGGCTGACACGGGGTGGTGGGTGGTAGGTGGGAGGTAGGGTGGGTGGTAGGTAATGGGTGACTGGTAGGTTGTGGGTGGGTGGCTGACACGGGGTGGTGGGTGGTAGGTGGGTTGTTGGTGGGTGGCTGCGGTGGTGGGAGGTAGGGTGGGTGGTAGGTGGGAGGTAGGGTGGGTGGTAGGTAATGGGTGACTGGTAGGTTGTGGGTGGGTGGCTGACAGGGGGTGGTGGGTGGTAGGCGGGAGGTAGGGTGGGTGGTAGGTTATGGGTAACTGGTAGGTTGTGGGTGAGAGGCTGACACGGGGTGGTGGGTGGTAGGTGGGAGGTAGGGTGGGTGGTAGGTAATGGGTGACTGGTAGGTTGTGGGTGGGTGGCTGACAGGGGGTGGTGGGTGGTAGGCGGGAGGTAGGGTGGGTGGTAGGTTATGGGTAACTGGTAGGTTGTGGGTGAGAGGCTGACACGGGGTGGTGGGTGGTAGGTGGGAGGTAGGGTGGGTGGTAGGTAATGGGTGACTGGTAGGTTGTGGGTGGATGGCTGACACGGGGTGGTGGGTGGTAGGTGGGAGGTAGGGTGGGTGGTAGGTTATGGGTAACTGGTAGGTTGTGGGTGAGAGGCTGACACGGGGTGGTGGGTGGTAGGTGGGAGGTAGGGTGGGTGGTAGGTAATGGGTGACTGGTAGGTTGTGGGTGGGTGGCTGACACGGGGTGGTGGGTGGTAGGTTGGAGGTAGGGTGGGTGGTAGGTAATGGGTGACTGGTAGGTTGTGGGTGGGTGGCTGACAGGGGGTGGTGGGTGGTAGGTGGGAGGTAGGGTGGGTGGTAGGTAATGGGTGACTGGTAGGTTGTGGGTGGATGGCTGACACGGGGTGGTGGGTGGTAGGTGGGAGGTAGGGTGGGTGGTAGGTTATGGGTAACTGGTAGGTTGTGGGTGAGAGGCTGACACGGGGTGGTGGGTGGTAGGTGGGAGGTAGGGTGGGTGGTAGGTAATGGGTGACTGGTAGGTTGTGGGTGGATGGCTGACACGGGGTGGTGGGTGGTAGGTGGGAGGTAGGGTGGGTGGTAGGTAATGGGTGACTGGTAGGTTGTGGGTGGGTGGCTGACAGGGGGTGGTGGGTGGTAGGTGGGAGGTAGGGTGGGTGGTAGGTAATGGGTGACTGGTAGGTTGTGGGTGGATAGTTGACAGGGGGTGGTGGGTGGTAGGTAGGAGGTAGGGTGGGTGGTAGGTTATGGGTAACTGGTCGGTTGTGGGTGAGAGGCTGACACGGGGTGGTGGGTGGTAGGTGGGAGGTAGGGTGGGTGGTAGGTAATGGGTGACTGGTAGGTTGTGGGTGGATGGCTGACAGGGGGTGGTGGGTGGTAGGTGGGAGGTAGGGTGGGTGGTAGGTAATGGGTGACTGGTAGGTTGTGGGTGGATGGCTGACACGGGGTGGTGGGTGGTAGGTGGGAGGTAGGGTGGGTGGTAGGTAATGGGTGACTGGTAGGTTGTGGGTGGGTGGCTGACACGGGGTGGTGGGTGGTAGGTGGGAGGTAGGGTGGGTGGTAGGTTATGGGTAACTGGTAGGTTGTGGGTGAGAGGCTGACACGGGGTGGTGGGTGGTAGGTGGGAGGTAGGGTGGGTGGTAGGTAATGGGTGACTGGTAGGTTGTGGGTGGGTGGCTGACACGGGGTGGTGGGTGGTAGGTGGGAGGTAGGGTGGGTGGTAGGTAATGGGTGACTGGTAGGTTGTGGGTGGATAGTTGACAGGGGGTGGTGGGTGGTAGGTAGGAGGTAGGGTGGGTGGTAGGTTATGGGTAACTGGTCGGTTGTGGGTGAGAGGCTGACACGGGGTGGTGGGTGGTAGGTGGGAGGTAGGGTGGGTGGTAGGTAATGGGTAACTGGTCGGTTGTGGGTGGGTGGCTGAGGTGGTGGGAGGTAGGGTGGGTGGTAGGTTGTGGGTGGGTGGCTGACAGGGGGTGGTGGGTGGTAGGTGGGAGGTAGGGTGGGTGGTAGGTTATGGGTAACTGGTAGGTTGTGGGTGAGTGGCTGACACGGGGTGGAGGATGGTAGGTGGGAGGTAGGGTGGGTGGTAGGTAATGGGTGACTGGTAGGTTGTGGGTGGATGGCTGACACGGGGTGGTGGGTGGTAGGTAGGAGGTAGGGTGGGTGGTAGGTAATGGGTGACTGGTAGGTTGTGGGTGGGTGGCTGACACGGGGTGGTGGGTGGTAGGTAGGAGGTAGGGTGGGTGGTAGGTAATGGGTTACTGGTAGTTTGTGGGTGGGTGGCTGACACGGGGTGGTGGGTGGTAGATGGGAGGTAGGGTGGGTGGTAGGTAATGGGTGACTGGTAGGTTGTGGGTGGATGGCTGACACGGGGTGGTGGGTGGTAGGTGGGAGGTAGGGTGGGTGGTAGGTTATGGGTAACTGGTAGGTTGTGGGTGAGAGGCTGACACGGGGTAGAGGATGGTAGGTGGGAGGTAGGGTAGGTGGTAGGTAATGGGTGACTGGTAGGTTGTGGGTGGGTGGCTGACACGGGGTGGTGGGTGGTAGGTAGGAGGTAGGGTGGGTGGTAGGTAATGGGTGACTGGTAGGTTGTGGGTGGATGGCTGACACGGGGTGGTGGGTGGTAGGTAGGAGGTAGGGTGGGTGGTAGGTAATGGGTTACTGGTAGGTTGTGGGTGGGTGGCTGACACGGGGTGGTGGGTGGTAGGTGGGAGATAGGGTGGGTGGTAGGTAATGGGTGACTGGTAGGTTGTGGGTGGATGGCTGACACGGGGTGGTGGGTGGTAGGTGGGAGGTAGGGTGGGTGGTAGGTAATGGGTGACTGGTAGGTTGTGGGTGGATGGCTGACACGGGGTTTTGGCCGTAGGTAGGAGGTATGGTGGGTGGTAGGTAATGGGTGACTGGTAGGTTGTGGGTGGGTGGCTGACACGGGGTGGTGGGTGGTAGGTGGGAAGTAGGGTGGGTGGTAGGTAATGGGTGACTGGTAGGTTGTGGTAGGTGGCTGACACGTGGTGGTGGGTGGTAGGTGGGAGGTAGGGTGGGTGGTAGGTTATGGGTAACTGGTAGGTTGTGGGTGGGTGGCTGACACGGGGTGGTGGGTGGTAGGTGGGAGGTAGGGTGGGTGGTAGGTAATGGGTGACTGGTAGGTTGTGGGTGGATGGCTGACACGGGTAGGTGGGTGGTAGGTAGGAGGTAGGGTGGGTGGTAGGTAATGGGTGACTGGTAGGTTGTGGGTGGGTGGCTGACACGGGGTGGTGGGTGGTAGGTAGGAGGTAGGGTGGGTGGTATTTAATGGGTTACTGGTAGGTTGTGGGTGGATGGCTGACACGGGGTGGTGGGTGGTAGGTAGGAGGTAGGGTGGGTGGTAGGTAATGGGTGACTGGTAGGTTGTGGGTGGGTGGCTGACACGGGGTGGTGGGTGGTAGGTGGGAGGTAGGGTGAGTGGTAGGTAATGGGTGACTGGTAGGTTGTGGGTGGATGGCTGACACGGGGTGGTGGGTGGTAGGTGGGTGGTAGGGTGGGTGGTAGGTAATGGGTGACTGGTAGGTTGTTGGTGGGTGGCTGAGGTGGTGGGAGGTAGGGTGGGTGGTAGGTAATGGGTGACTGGTAGGTTGTGGGTGGATGGCTGACACGGGGTGGTGGGTGGTAGGTGGGAGGTAGGGTGGGTGGTAGGTAATGGGTAACTGGTAGGTTTTGGGTGGATGGCTGACAGGGGGTGGTGGGTGGTAGGTGGGAGGTAGGGTGGGTGGTAGGTAATGGGTGACTGGTAGGTTGTGGGTGGATGGCTGACAGGGGGTGGTGGGTGGTAGGTAGGAGGTAGGGTGGGTGGTGGGTAATGGGTGACTGGTAGGTTGTGGGTGGGTGGCTGACACGGGGTGGTGGGTGGTAGGTGGGAGGTAGGGTGAGTGGTAGGTTATGGGTGACTGGTAGGTTGTGGGTGGATGGCTGACACGGGGTGGTGGGTGGTAGGTGGGAGGTAGGGTGGGTGGTAGGTAATGGGTGACTGGTAGGTTGTTGGTGGGTGGCTGAGGTGGTGGGAGGTAGGGTGGGTGGTAGGTAATGGGTGACTGGTAGGTTGTGGGTGGATGGCTGACACGGGGTGGTGGGTGGTAGGTAGGAGGTAGGGTGGGTGGTAGGTAATGGGTGACTGGTAGGTTGTGGGTGGATGGCTGACAGGGGGTGGTGGGTGGTAGGTGGGAGGTAGGGTGGGTGGTAGGTAATGGGTGACTGGTAGGTTGTGGGTGGGTGGCTGAAACGGGGTGGTGGGTGGTAGGTGGGAGGTAGGGTGGGTGGTAGGTAATGGGTGACTGGTAGGTTGTGGGTGGGTGGCTGACACGGGGTGGTGGGTGGTAGGTGGGAGGTAGGGTGGGTGGTAGGTTATGGGTAACTTGTAGGTTGTGGGTGGATGGCTGACACGGGGTGGTGGGTGGTAGGTGGGAGGTAGGGTGGGTGGTAGGTAATGGGTGACTGGTAGGTTGTGGGTGGGTGGCTGACAGGGGGTGGTGGGTGGTAGGTGGGAGGTAGGGTGGGTGGTAGTTAATGGGTGACTGGTAGGTTGTGGGTGGATGGCTGACACGAGGTGGTGGGTGGTAGGTGGGAGGTAGGGTGGGTGGTAGTTAATGGGTGACTGGTAGGTTGTGGGTGGGTGGCTGACACGGGGTGGTGGGTGGTAGGTGGGAGGTAGGGTGGGTGGTAGGTAATGGGTGACTGGTAGGTTGTGGGTGGGTGGCTGACACGGGGTGGTGGTTAGTAGGGATTAGGTAGGGTGGGTGGTAGGTAATGGGTGACTAGTAGGTTGTGGGTGGGTGGCGGACACGGGGTGGTGGGTGGTAGGTGGGTGGTAGGGTGGGTGGTAGGTAATGGGTGACTGGTAGGTTGTGGATGGATGGCTGACACGGGGTGGTGGGTGGTAGGTGGGAGGTAGGGTGGGTGGTAGGTAATGGTGACTGGTAGGTTGTGGGTGGGTGGCTGAGGTGGTGGGAGGTAGGGTGGGTGGTAGGTAATGGGTGACTGGTAGGTTGTGGGTGGGTGGCTGACACGGGGTGGTGGGTGGTAGGTAGGAGGTAGGGTGGGTGGTAGGTAATGGTTGACTGGTAGGTTGTGGGTGGGTGGCTGACACGGGGTGGTGGGTGGTAGGTGGGAGGTAGGGTGGGTGGTAGGTAATGGGTGACTGGTAGGTTGTGGGTGGATGGCTGACACGGGGTGGTGGGTGGTAGGTGGGAGGTAGGGTGGGTGGTAGGTTATGGGTAACTGGTAGGTTGTGGGTGAGAGGCTGACAGGGGGTGGAGAATGGTAGGTGGGGGGTAGGGTAGGTGGTAGGTAATGGGTGACTGGTAGGTTGTGGGTGGATGGCTGACACGGGGTGGTGGGTGGTAGGTAGGAGGTAGGGTGGGTGGTAGGTAATGGGTGACTGGTAGGTTGTGGGTGGGTGGCTGACACGGGGTGGTGGGTGGTAGGTAGGAGGTAGGGTGGGTGGTAGGTAATGGGTTACTGGTAGGTTGTGGGTGGGTGGCTGACACGGGGTGGTGGGTGGTAGGTGGGAGATAGGGTGGGTGGTAGGTAATGGGTGACTGGTAGGTTGTGGGTGGATGGCTGACACGGGGTGGTGGGTGGTAGGTGGGAGGTAGGGTGGGTGGTAGGTAATGGGTGACTGGTAGGTTGTGGGTGGATGGCTGACACGGGGTGGTGGCCGTAGGTAGGAGGTATGGTGGGTGGTAGGTAATGGGTGAGTGGTAGGTTGTGGGTGGGTGGCTGACACGGGGTGGTGGGTGGTAGGTGGGAGGTAGGGTGGGTGGTAGGTAATGGGTGACTGGTAGGTTGTGGTAGGTGGCTGACACGGGGTGGTGGGTGGTAGGTGGGAGGTAGGGTGGGTGGTAGGTAATGGGTGACTGGTAGGTTGTGGGTGGGTGGCTGACACGGGGTGGTGGGTGGTAGGTGGGAGGTAGGGTGGGTGGTAGGTAATGGGTGACTGGTAGGTTGTGGGTGGAAGGCTGACACGGGGTGGTGGGTGGTAGGTAGGAGGTAGGGTGGGTGGTAGGTAATGGGTGACTGGTAGGTTGTGGGTGGGTGGCTGACACGGGGTGGTGGGTGGTAGGTGGGAGGTAGGGTGAGTGGTAGGTAATGGGTGACTGGTAGGTTGTGGGTGGATGGCTGACACGGGGTGGTGGGTGGTAGGTGGGAGGTAGGGTGGGTGGTAGGTAATGGGTGACGGGTAGGTTGTTGGTGGGTGGCTGAGGTGGTGGGAGGTAGGGTGGGTGGTAGGTAATGGGTGACTGGTAGGTTGTGGGTGGATGGCTGACACGGGGTGGTGGGTGGTAGGTAGGAGGTAGGGTGGGTGGTAGGTAATGGGTAACTGGTAGGTTGTGGGTGGATGGCTGACAGGGGGTGGTGGGTGGTAGATGGGAGGTAGGGTGGGTGGTAGGTAATGGGTGACTGGTAGGTTGTGGGTGGATGGCTGACAGGGGGTGGTGGGTGGTAGGTGGGAGGTAGGGTGGGTGGTAGGTTATGGGTAACTGGTAGGTTGTGGGTGAGAGGCTGACAGGGGGTGGTGGGTGGTAGGTGGGAGGTAGGGTGGGTGGTAGGTAATGGTGACTGGTAGGTTGTTGGTGGGTGGCTGAGGTGGTGGGAGGTAGGGTGGGTGGTAGGTAATGGGTGACTGGTAGGTTGTGGGTGGATGGCTGACACGGGGTGGTGGGTGGTAGGTAGGTGGTAGGGTGGGTGGTAGGTAATGGGTGACTGGTAGATTGTGGGTGGATGGCTGACAGGGGGTGGTGGGTGGTAGGTGGGAGGTAGGGTGGGTGGTAGGTAATGGGTGACTGGTAGGTTGTGGGTGGATGGCTGACACGGGGTGGTGGGTGGTAGGTGGGAGGTAGGGTGGGTGGTAGGTTATGGGTAACTGGTAGGTTGTGGGTGGGTGGCTGACACGGGGTGGTGGGTGGTAGGTGGGAGGTAGTGTTGGTGGTAGGTAATGGGTGACTGGTAGGTTGTGGGTGGATGGCTGACACGGGGTGGTGGGTGGTTGGTAGGAGGAAGGGTGGGTGGTAGGTAATGGGTGACTGGTAGGTTGTGGGTGGATGGCTGACACGGGGTGGTGGGTGGTAGGTGGGAGGTAGGGTGGGTGGTAGGTAATGGGTGACTGGTAGGTTGTGGGTGGATGGCTGACACGGGGTGGTGGGTAGTAGGTGGGAGGTAGGGTGGGTGGTAGGTAATGGGTGACTGGTAGGTTGTGGGTGGGTGGTTGAGGTGGTGGGAGGTAGGGTGGGTGGTAGGTAATGGGTGACTGGTAGGTTGTGGGTGGATGGCTGACACGGGGTGGTGGGTGGTAGGTGGGAGGTAGGGTGGGTGAAAGGTAATGGTTGACTGGTAGGTTGTGGGTGGATGGCTGACACGGGGTGGTGGGTGGTAGGTGGGTGGTAGGGTGGGTGGTAGGTAATGGGTGACTGGTAGGTTGTGGGTGGGTGGCTGACACGGGGTGGTGGGTGGTAGGTGGGAGGTAGGGTGGGTGGTAGGTTATGGGTAACTTGAAGGTTGTGGGTGGGTGGCTGACAGGGGGTGGTGGGTGGTAGGTGGGAGGTAGGGTGGGTGATAGGTAATGGTTGACTGGGAGGTTGTGGGTGGGTTCCTGACAGGGGGTAGTGGGTGATAGGTGGGAGGTAGGGTGGGTGGTAGGTAATGGTTGACTGGTAGGTTGTGGGTGGGTGGTTGAGGTGGTGGGAGGTAGGGTGGGTGGTAGGTAATGGGTGACTGGTAGGTTGTGGGTGGGTGGCTGACACGGGGTGGTGGGTGGTAGGTGGGAGGTAGGGTGGATGGTAGGTAATGGGTGACTGGTAGGTTGTGGGTGGATGGCTGACACGGGGTGGTGGGCGGTAGGTAAGAGGTATGGTGGGTGGTAGGTAATGGGTGACTGGTAGGTTGTGGGTGGGTGGCTGACACGGGGTGGTGGGTGGTAGGTGGGAGGTAGGGTGGGTGGTAGGTAATGGGTGACTGGTAGGTTGTGGGTGGGTGGCTGACACGGGGTGGTGGGTGGTAGGTGGGAGGTAGGGTGGGTGGTAGGTTATGGGTAACTTGTAGGTTGTGGGTGGATGGCTGACACGGGGTGGTGGGTGGTAGGTGGGAGGTAGGGTGGGTGGTAGGTAATGGATGACTGGTAGGTTGTGGGTGGGTGGCTGACAGGAGGTGGTGGGTGGTAGGTGGGAGGTAGGGTGGGTGGTAGTTAATGGGTGACTGGTAGGTTGTGGGTGGATGGCTGACACGGGGTGGTGGGTGGTAGGTGGGAGGTAGGGTGGGTGGTAGGTAATGGGTGACTGGTAGGTTGTGGGTGGATGGCTGACAGGGGGTGGTGGGTGGTAGGTGGGAGGTAGGGTGGGTGGTAGGTAATGGGTGACTGGTAGGTTGTGGGTGGATGGTTGACACGGGGTGGTGGGTGGTAGGTGGGAGGTAGGGTGGGTGGTAGTTAATGGGTGACTGGTAGGTTGTGGGTGGGTGGCTGACACGGGGTGGTGGGTGGTAGGTGGGAGGTAGGGTGGGTGGTAGGTAATGGGTGACTGGTAGGTTGTGGGTGGGTGGCTGACACGGGGTGGTGGTTGGTAGGGATTAGGTAGGGTGGGTGGTAGGTAATGGGTGACTAGTAGGTTGTGGGTGGGTGGCGGACACGGGGTGGTGGGTGGTAGGTGGGTGGTAGGGTGGGTGGTAGGTAATGGGTGACTGGTAGGTTGTGGGTGGATGGCTGACACGGGGTGGTGGGTGGTAGGTGGGAGGTAGGGTGGGTGGTAGGTAATGGTGACTGGTAGGTTGTGGGTGGGTGGCTGAGGTGGTGGGAGGTAGGGTGGGTGGTAGGTTATGGGTGACTGGTAGGTTGTGGGTGGGTGGCTGACACGGGGTGGTGGGTGGTAGGTGGGAGGTAGGGTGGGTGGTAGGTTATGGGTAACTGGTAGGTTGTGGGTGAGAGGCTGACACGGGGTGGAGGATGGTAGGTGGGAGGTAGGGTGGGTGGTAGGTAATGGGTGACTGGTAGGTTGTGGGTGGGTGGCGGACACGGGGTGGTGGGTGGTAGGTAGGAGGTAGGGTGGGTGGTAGGTAATGGGTTACTGGTAGGTTGTGGGTGGGTGGCTGACACGGGGTGGTGGGTGGTAGGTGGGAGATAGGGTGGGTGGTAGGTAATGGGTGACTGGTAGGTTGTGGGTGGATGGCTGACACGGGGTGGTGGGTGGTAGGTGGGAGGTAGGGTGGGTGGTAGGTAATGGGTGACTGGTAGGTTGTGGGTGGATGGCTGACACGGGGTGGTGGCCGTAGGTAGGAGGTATGGTGGGTGGTAGGTAATGGGTGACTGGTAGGTTGTGGGTGGGTGGCTGACACGGGGTGGTGGGTGGTAGGTGGGAGGTAGGGTAAGTGGTAGGTAATGGGTGACTGGTAGGTTGTGGTAGGTGGCTGACACGGGGTGGTGAGTGGTAGGTGGGAGGTAGGGTGGGTGGTAGGTAATGGGTGACTGGTAGGTTGTGGGTGGGTGGCTGACACGGGGTGGTGGGTGGTAGGTGGGAGGTAGGGTGGGTGGTAGGTAATGGGTGACTGGTAGGTTGTGGGTGGATGGCTGACACGGGTAGGTGGGTGGTAGGTAGGAGGTAGGGTGGGTGGTAGGTAATGGGTGACTGGTAGGTTGTGGGTGGATGGCTGACACGGGGTGGTGGGTGGTAGGTAGGAGGTAGGGTGGGTGGTATTTAATGGGTTACTGGTAGGTTGTGGGTGGATGGCTGACACGGGGTGGTGGGTGGTAGGTAGGAGGTAGGGTGGGTGGTAGGTAATGGGTGACTGGTAGGTTGTGGGTGGGTGGCTGACACGGGGTGGTGGGTGGTAGGTGGGAGGTAGGGTGAGTGGTAGGTAATGGGTGACTGGTAGGTTGTGGGTGGATGGCTGACACGGGGTGGTGGGTGGTAGGTGGGAGGTAGGGTGGGTGGTAGGTAATGGGTGACTGGTAGGTTGTTGGTGGGTGGCTGAGGTGGTGGGAGGTAGGGTGGGTGGTAGGTAATGGGTGACTGGTAGGTTGTGGGTGGATGGCTGACACGGGGTGGTGGGTGGTAGGTAGGAGGTAGGGTGGGTGGTAGGTAATGGGTAACTGGTAGGTTGTGGGTGGATGGCTGACAGGGGGTGGTGGGTGGTAGGTGGGAGGTAGGGTGGGTGGTAGGTAATGGGTGACTGGTAGGTTGTGGGTGGATGGCTGACAGGGGGTGGTGGGTGGTAGGTGGGAGGTAGGGTGGGTGGTAGGTTATGGGTAACTGGTAGGTTGTGGGTGAGAGGCTGACAGGGGGTGGTGGGTGGTAGGTGGGAGGTAGGGTGGGTGGTAGGTAATGGTGACTGGTAGGTTGTTGGTGGGTGGCTGAGGTGGTGGGAGGTAGGGTGGGTGGTAGGTAATGGGTGACTGGTAGGTTGTGGGTGGATGGCTGACACGGGGTGGTGGGTGGTAGGTAGGAGGTAGGGTGGGTGGTAGGTAATGGGTGACTGGTAGGTTGTGGGTGGATGGCTGACAGGGGGTGGTGGGTGGTAGGTGGGAGGTAGGGTGGGTGGTAGGTAATGGGTGACTGGTAGGTTGTGGGTGGATGGCTGACACGGGGTGGTGGGTGGTAGGTGGGAGGTAGGGTGGGTGGTAAGTTATGGGTAACTGGTAGGTTGTGGGTGGGTGGCTGACACGGGGTGGTGGGTGGTAGGTGGGAGGTAGTGTTGGTGGTAGGTAATGGGTGACTGGTAGGTTGTGGGTGGATGGCTGACACGGGGTGGTGGGTGGTTGGTAGGAGGAAGGGTGGGTGGTAGGTAATGGGTGACTGGTAGGTTGTGGGTGGATGGCTGACACGGGGTGGTGGGTGGTAGGTGGGAGGTAGGGTGGGTGGTAGGTAATGGGTGACTGGTAGGTTGTGGGTGGATGGCTGACACGGGGTGGTGGGTAGTAGGTGGGAGGTAGGGTGGGTGGTAGGTAATGGGTGACTGGTAGGTTGTGGGTGGGTGGTTGAGGTGGTGGGTGGTAGGGTGGGTGGTAGGTAATGGGTGACTGGTAGGTTGTGGGTGGATGGCTGACACGGGGTGGTGGGTGGTAGGTGGGAGGTAGGGTGGGTGAAAGGTAATGGTTGACTGGTAGGTTGTGGGTGGATGGCTGACACGGGGTGGTGGGTGGTAGGTGGGAGGTAGGGTGGGTGGTAGGTAATGGGTGACTGGTAGGTTGTGGGTGGGTGGCTGACACGGGGTGGTGGGTGGTAGGTGGGAGGTAGGGTGGATGGTAGGTAATGGGTGACTGGTAGGTTGTGGGTGGATGGCTGACACGGGGTGGTGGGTGGTAGGTAGGAGGTAGGGTGGGTGGTAGGTAATGGGTGACTGGTAGGTTGTGGGTGGATGGCTGACAGGGGGTGGTGGGTGGTAGGTGGGAGGTAGGGTGGGTGGTAGGTAATGGGTGACTGGTAGGTTGTGGGTGGATGGCTGACACGGGGTGGTGGGTGGTAGGTGGGAGGTAGGGTGGGTGAAAGGTAATGGTTGACTGGTAGGTTGTGGGTGGATGGCTGACACGGGGTGGTGGGTGGTAGGTGGGAGGTAGGGTGGGTGGTAGGTAATGGGTGACTGGTAGGTTGTGGGTGGGTGGCTGACACGGGGTGGTGGGTGGTAGGTGGGAGGTAGGGTGGATGGTAGGTAATGGGTGACTGGTAGGTTGTGGGTGGATGGCTGACACGGGGTGGTGGGTGGTAGGTAGGAGGTAGGGTGGGTGGTAGGTAATGGGTGACTGGTAGGTTGTGGGTGGATGGCTGACAGGGGGTGGTGGGTGGTAGGTGGGAGGTAGGGTGGGTGGTAGGTTATGGGTAACTTGAAGGTTGTGGGTGGGTGGCTGACAGGAGGTGGTGGGTGGTAGGTGGGAGGTAGGGTGGGTGATAGGTAATGGTTGACTGGGAGGTTGTGGGTGGGTTCCTGACAGGGGGTAGTGGGTGATAGGTGGGAGGTAGGGTGGGTGGTAGGTAATGGTTGACTGGTAGGTTGTGGGTGGGTGGTTGAGGTGGTGGGAGGTAGGGTGGGTGGTAGGTAATGGGTGACTGGTAGGTTGTGGGTGGGTGGCTGACACGGGGTGGTGGGTGGTAGGTGGGAGGTAGGGTGGATGGTAGGTAATGGGTGACTGGTAGGTTGTGGGTGGATGGCTGACACGGGGTGGTGGGCGGTAGGTGGAAGGTAGGGTGGGTGGTAGGTGACTGGATGGTGACTGGTAGGTTGTGGGTGGGTGGCTGACACGGGGTGGTGGGTGGTAGGTGGGAGGTAGGGTGGGTGGTAGGTAATGGGTGACTGGTAGGTTGTGGGTGGATGGCTGACAGGGGGTGGTGGGTGGTAGGTGGGAGGTAGGGTGGGTGGTAGGTAATGGGTGACTGGTAGGTTGTGGGTGGATGGTTGACACGGGGTGGTGGGTGGTAGGTGGGAGGTAGGGTGGGTGGTAGGTAATGGGTGACTGGTAGGTTGTGGGTGGATGGATGACACGGGGTGGTGGGTGGTAGGTAGGAGGTAGGGTGGGTGGTAGGTAATGGGTGACTGGTAGGTTGTGGGTGGATGGCTGACACGGGGTGGTGGGTGGTAGGTGGGAGGTAGGGTGGGTGGTAGGTAATGGGTGACTGGTAGGTTTTGGGTGGGTGGCTGACACGGGGTGGTGGGTGGTAGGTGGGAGGTAGGGTGGGTGGTAGGTAATGGGTGACTGGTAGGTTGTGGGTGGATGGCTGACACGGGGTGGTGGGTGGTAGGTAGGAGGTAGGGTGGGTGGTAGGTAATGGGTGACTGGTAGGTTGTGGTTGGATGGCTGAAACGGGGTGGTGGGTGGTAGGTGGAAGGTAGGGTGGGTGGTAGGTGACTGGATGGTGACTGGTAGGTTGTGGGTGGGTGGCTGACACGGGGTGGTGGGTGGTAGGTGGGAGGTAGGGTGGGTGGTAGGTAATGGGTGACTGGTAGGTTGTGGGTGGATGGCTGACAGGGGGTGGTGGGTGGTAGGTGGGAGGTAGGGTGGGTGGTAGGTAATGGGTGACTGGTAGGTTGTGGGTGGATGGTTGACACGGGGTGGTGGGTGGTAGGTGGGAGGTAGGGTGGGTGGTAGGTAATGGGTGACTGGTAGGTTGTGGGTGGGTGGCTGACATGGATGGATGACACGGGGTGGTGGGTGGTAGGTAGGAGGTAGGGTGGGTGGTAGGTAATGGGTGACTGGTAGGTTGTGGGTGGGTGGCTGAAGTGGTGGGAGGTAGGGTGGGTGGTAGGTAATGGGTGACTGGTAGGTTGTGGGTGGGTGGCTGACACGGGGTGGTGGTTGGTAGGGATTAGGTAGGGTGGGTGGTAGGTAATGGGTGACTAGTAGGTTGTGGGTGGATGGCGGACACGGGGTGGTGGGTGGTAGGTGGGAGGTAGGGTGGGTGGTAGGTAATGGGTGACTGGTAGGTTGTGGGTGGGTGGCTGACACGGGGTGGTGGGTGGTAGGTGGGAGGTAGGGTGGGTGGTAGGTAATGGGTGACTGGTAGGTTGTTGGTGGGTGGCTGACACGGGGTGGTGGGTGGTAGGTAGGAGGTAGGGTGGGTGGTAGTTTGTGGGTGGATGTAGGTTGTGGGTGAGTGGCGGACACGGGGTGGTGGGTGGTAGGTGGGAGGTAGGGTGGGTGGTAGGTAATGGGTGACTGGTAGGTTGTGGTTGGATGGCTGAAACGGGGTGGTGGGTGGTAGGTGGGAGGTAGGGTGGGTGGTAGGTAATGGGTGACTGGTAGGTTGTGGGTGGGTGGCTGACACGGGGTGGTGGGTGGTAGGTGGGAGGTAGGGTGGGTGGTAGGTAATGGGTGACTGGTAGGTTGTGGGTGGATGGCTGACACGGGGTGGTGGGTGGTAGGTAGGAGGTAGGGTGGGTGGTAGGTTGTGGGTGGATGGCTGACACGGGTGACTGGTAGGTTGTGGGTGGATGGCTGACACGGGGTGGTGGGTGGTAGGTGGGAGGTAGGGTGGGTGGTAGGTAATGGGTGACTGGTAGGTTGTGGGTGGGTGGCTGACACGGGGTAGTGGGTGGTAGGTGGGAGGTAGGGTGGGTGGTAGGTAATGGGTGACTGGTAGGTTGTGGGTGGATGGCTGACACGGGGTGGTGGGTGGTAGGTGGGAGGTAGGGTGGGTGGTAGGTAATGGGTGACTGGTAGGTTGTGGGTGGATGGCTGACACGGGGTGGTGGGTGGTAGGTGGGAGGTAAGGTGGGTGGTAGGTAATAGTTGACTGGTAGGTTGTGGGTGGGTGGCTGAGGTGGTGGGAGATAGGGTGGGTGGTAGGTAATGGGTGACTGGTAGGTTGTGGGTGGATGGCTGACACGGGGTGGTGGGTGGTAGGTGGGAGGTAGGGTGGGTGGTAGGTAATGGGTGACTGGTAGGTTGTGGTTGGATGGCTGAAACGGGGTGGTGGGTGGTAGGTGGGAGGTAGGGTGGGTGGTAGGTAATGGGTGACTGGTAGGTTGTGGGTGGGTGGCTGACACGGGGTGGTGGGTGGTAGGTGGGAGGTAGGGTGGGTGGTAGGTAATGGGTGACTGGTAGGTTGTGGGTGGATGGCTGACACGGGGTGGTGGGTGGTAGGTAGGAGGTAGGGTGGGTGGTAGGTTGTGGGTGGATGGCTGACACGGGTGACTGGTAGGTTGTGGGTGGATGGCTGACACGGGGTGGTGGGTGGTTGGTGGGAGGTAGGGTGGGTGGTAGGTTATGGGAAACTGGCAGTTTGTGGGTGAGAGGCTGACACGGGGTGGTGAGTGGTAGGTGGGAGGTAGGGTGGGTGGTAGGTAATGGGTGACTGGTAGGTTGTGGGTGGATGGCTGACACGGGGTGGTGGGTGGTAGGTGGGAGGTAGGGTGGGTGGTAGGTAATGGGTGACTGGTAGGTTGTGGGTGGATGGCTGACACGGGGTGGTGGGCGGTAGGTAAGAGGTATGGTGGGTGGTAGGTAATGGGTGAGTGGTAGGTTGTGGGTGGGTGGCTGACACGGGGTGGTGGGCAGTAGGTGGGAGGTAGGGTGGGTGGTAGGTAATGGGTGACTGGTAGGTTGTGGGTGGGTGGCTGACACGGGGTGGTGGGTGGTAGGTGGGAGGTAGGGTGGGTGGTAGGTTATGGGTAACTGGTAGGTTGTGGGTGGATGGCTGACATGGGGTGGTGGGTGGTAGGTGGGAGGTAGGGTGGGTGGTAGGTAATGGGTGACTGGTAGGTTGTGGGTGGATGGCTGACACGGGTAGGTGGGTGGTAGGTAGGAGGTAGGGTGGGTGGTAGGTAATGGGTGACTGGTAGGTTGAGGGTGGATGGCTGACACGGGGTGGTGGGTGGTAGGTAGGAGGTAGGGTGGGTGGTAGGTAATGGGTTACTGGTAGGTTGTGGGTGGGTGGCTGACACGGGGTGGTGGGTGGTAGGTGGGAGGTAGGGTGAGTGGTAGGTAATGGGTGACTGGTAGGTTGTGGGTGAGAGGCTGACAGAGGGTGGTGGGTGGTAGGTGGGAGGTAGGGTGGGTGGTAGGATATGGGTAACTGGTAGGTTGTGGGTGAGAGGCTGACACGGGGTGGTGGGTGGTAGGTGGGAGGTAGGGTGGGTGGTAGGTAATGGGTGACTGGTAGGTTGTGGGTGGATGGCAGACACGGGTAGGTGGGTGGTAGGTAGGAGGTAGGGTGGGTGGTAGGTAATGGGTGACTGGTAGGTTGTGGGTGGATGGCTGACACGGGGTGGTGGGTGGTAGGTAGGAGGTAGGGTGGGTGGTAGGTAATGGGTTACTGGTAGGTTGTGGGTGGGTGGCTGACACGGGGTGGTGGGTGGTAGGTGGGAGGTAGGGTGGGTGGTAGGATATGGGTAACTGGTAGGTTGTGGGTGAGAGGCTGACACGGGGTGGTGGGTGGTAGGTGGGAGGTAGGGTGGGTGGTAGGTAATGGGTGACTGGTAGGTTGTGGGTGGATGGCAGACACGGGTAGGTGGGTGGTAGGTAGGAGGTAGGGTGGGTGGTAGGTAATGGGTGACTGGTAGGTTGTGGGTGGATGGCTGACACGGGGTGGTGGGTGGTAGGTAGGAGGTAGGGTGGGTGGTAGGTAATGGGTGACTGGTAGGTTGTGGGTGGATGGCTGACACGGGGTGCTGGGTAGTAGGTGGGAGGTAGGGTGGGTGGTAGGTAATGGGTGACTGGTAGGTTGTGGGTGGATGGCTGACACGGGGTGGTGGGTGGTAGGTGGGAGGTAGGGTGGGTGGTAGGTAATGGGTGACTGGTAGGTTGTGGGTGGATGGCTGACACGGGGTGGTGGGTGGTAGGTGGGAGGTAGGGTGGGTGGTAGGTAATGGTTGACTGGTAGGTTGTGGGTGGGTGACACGGGGTGGTGGGTGGTAGGTGGGAGGTAGCGTGGGTGGTAGGTAATGGGTGACTGGTAGGTTGTGGGAGGATGGCTGACACGGGGTGGTGGGTGGTAGGTAGGAGGTAGGGTGGGTGGTAGGTAATGGGTGACTGGTAGGTTGTGGGTGGGTGGCTGACAGGGGGTGGTGGGTGGTAGGTGGGAGGTAGGGCGAGTGGTAGGTAATGGGTGACTGGTAGGTTGTGGGAGGATGGCTGACACGGGGTGGTGGGTGGTAGGTAGGAGGTAGGGTGGGTGGTAGGTAATGGGTGACTGGTAGGTTGTGGGTGGGTGGCTGACACGGGGTGGTGGGTGGTAGGTGGGAGGTAGGGTGGGTGGTAGGTAATGGGTGACTGGTAGGTTGTGGGTGGATGGCTGACACGGGGTGGTGGGTGGTAGGTGGGAGGTAGGGTGGGTGGTAGTTAATGGGTGACTGGTAGGTTGTGGGTGGGTGGCTGACACGGGGTGGTGGGTGGTAGGTGGGAGGTAGGGTGGGTGGTAGGTAATGGGTGACTGGTAGGTTGTGGGTGGATGGCTGACACGGGGTGGTGGGTGGTAGGTAGGAGGTAGGGTGGGTGGTAGGTAATGGGTGACTGGTAGGTTGTGGGTGGGTGGCTGACACGGGGTGGTGGGTGGTAGGTGGGAGGTAGGGTGGGTGGTAGGTAATGGGTGACTGGTAGGTTGTGGGTGGATGGCTGACACGGGGTGGTGGGTGGTAGGTAGGAGGTAGGGTGGGTGGTAGGTAATGGGTGACTGGTAGGTTGTGGGTGGGTGACACGAGGTGGTGGGTGGTAGGTGGGAGGTAGGGTGGGTGGTAGGTAATGGGTGACTGGTAGGTTGTGGGAGGATGGCTAACACGGGGTGGTGGGTGGTAGGTAGGAGGTAGGGTGGGTGGTAGGTAATGGGTGACTGGTAGGTTGTGGGTGGATGGCTGACAGGGGGTGGTGGGTGGTAGGTGGGAGGTAGGGTGGATGGTAGGTAATGGTTGACTGGTAGGTTGTGGGTGGGTGGCTGAGGTGGTGGGAGATAGGGTGGGTGGTAGGTAATGGGTGACTGGTAGGTTGTGGGTGGGTGGCTGACAGGGGGTGGTGGGTGGTAGGTGGGAGGTAGGGTGGGTGGTAGGTTATGGGAAACTGGTAGGTTGTGGGTGAGAGGCTGACACGGGGTGGTGAGTGGTAGGTGGGAGATAGGGTGGGTGGTAGGTAATGGGTGACTGGTAGGTTGTGGGTGGATGGCTGACACGGGGTGGTGGGTGGTAGGTAGGAGGTAGGGTGGGTGGTAGGTTGTGGGTGGATAGCTGACACGGGTGACTGGTAGGTTGTGGGTGGATGGCTGACACGGGGTGGTGGGTGGTAGGTGGGAGGTAGGGTGGGTGGTAGGTAATGGGTGACTGGTAGGTTGTGGGTGGGTGGCTGACACGGGGTAGTGGGTGGTAGGTGGGAGGTAGGGTGGGTGGTAGGTAATGGGTGACTGGTAGGTTGTGGGTGGATGGCTGACAGGGGGTGGTGGGTGGTAGGTAGGAGGTAGGGTGGGTGGTAGGTAATGGGTGACTGGTAGGTTGTGGGTGGATGGCTGACACGGGGTGGTAGGTGGTAGGTGGGAGGTAGGGTGGGTGGTAGGTAATGGTTGACTGGTAGGTTGTGGGTGGGTGACACGGGGTGGTGGGTGGTAGGTGGGAGGTAGGGTGGGTGGTAGGTAATGGGTGACTGGTAGGTTGTGGGTGGATGGCTGACACGGGGTGGTGGGTGGTAGGTAGGAGGTAGGGTGGGTGGTAGGTTGTGGGTGGATGGCTGACACGGGTGACTGGTAGGTTGTGGGTGGATGGCTGACACGGGGTGGTGGGTGGTAGGTGGGAGGTAGGGTGGGTGGTAGGTAATGGGTGACTGGTAGGTTGTGGGTGGATGGCTGACACGGGGTAGTGGGTGGTAGGTGGGAGGTAGGGTGGGTGGTAGGTAATGGTTGACTTGTAGGTTGTGGGTGAGAGGCTGACACGGGGTGGTGGGTGGTAGGTGGGAGGTAGGGTGGGTGGTAGGTAATGGGTGACTGGTAGGTTGTGGGTGGATGGCTGACACGGGGTGGTGGGTGGTAGGTAGGAGGTAGGGTGGGTGGTAGGTTGTGGGTGGATGGCTGACACGGGGTGGTGGGTGGTAGGTGGGAGGTAGGGTGGGTGGTAGGTAATGGGTGACTGGTAGGTTGTGGGTGGGTGGCTGACACGGGGTAGTGGGTGGTAGGTGGGAGGTAGGGTGGGTGGTAGGTAATGGGTGACTGGTAGGTTGTGGGTGGATGGCTGACACGGGGTGGTGGGTGGTAGGTGGGAGGTAGGGTGGGTGGTAGGTAATGGGTGACTGGTAGGTTGTGGGTGGATGGCTGACACGGGGTGGTGGGTG